>NC_135735.1:1603750-1908125 GCF_041903045.1 Epinephelus lanceolatus | reverse complement strand
GGTGTGGGGGAGATTTTCTTAGTACCAACTGAGCATGGTTTAAACACCACAGCCTACCTGAGTATTGTTGCTGAGCGTGTCCATCCCTTTATGACCACAGTGTACCCATCTTCTGATGGCTACTTCCAGCAGGATAACGCACCATGTCACAAAGCTCACATCATCTCAAACATGACAATGAGTTCACTGTACTCCAATGGCCTCCACAGTCACCAGATCTCAGTCCAATAGAGCACCTTTGGGATGTGCTGGAACGGGAGATTCTCATCATGGATCAACTGTGTGATGTCATCATGTCAATATGGACCAACATCTCTGAGGAATGTTTCAGCACCTTGTTGAATCTATGACACCAAGAATTAAAAAGGAGGTCCAACCTGGTACCAGCAAGGTGTACCTAATAAAGTGGACAGTGAGTCTAAGTTATAATGAGTCAGTTTGGTGGTGACACAGCCCAGCTGACGGTGTTATGCACATGATCAGGGACTAATTTTAAGAATCAGTTAGTATCTGAGTATCATATTTTTTGACAAGCCCGGAAAAGAGAAAATAGTTCTGACGTGAAACTGCTCACAACAAGGTCTGCGATTAGTAGTGGTTCCAAACTGGTCTGACCATGGGATCCAGATTTCTCCTCAGTCATTAGTTCAAGATCCACACATTTAAACATATATTCAGCATCACACTTAGGTTTGGCCACATCATCAAGTAAAGATGTAAACACACCAGTACCACCGCAGTGCAGCGCATCAGGTAACGTGCGTCAAGTGCCACACCTAGCACACATAGACATGTTGCGCTGCAGCTCATCAACAGACGACCACACAAAGTTATTACTACTTTTATTGAAAGATCTGAACCTCCTCCACCTCTGCGTTAGCCTAAGATCATGTGTGGACAGTCACTAATTGAAGTTGATGTCTCACCTGAAGAGCCGATCTCCAGAGCTGTGACTCAGCAGGAAGTATCTTTTTGTCTTTATAATGACGAGATTTTAGTTTAGCTCGGGATATTTGTCAACTTCAACAGTAAGTCTCTCCTCATCCATTCTTCGTCACACATGAGACACAGCCACAGCTACAGAGTTCTCTTTATACATTCATGGTGAGGAGAGGAGTCAAGCTGCTGTAGGAGCAGAGACAAAGAGCTGCTACAGGAGCTGCTATGTTCAAACAGAGAGGAGGTGGGGACGATGTGCGTCTAGCTACTGCCGGTGTGGGGTTGTACATTGAAAACAACAGGGGCAGATGGTATGTGTTATTGTCTCTGTCAAGCAGCTGTCCAGTAGTCTCTCACTCTACAGCAGGAAACAGCACTTCAAAATGAAAGCTCTGTGCTGGCAATTCACTTTGATATGAAGTGTGTTTTTTACCAACTTGACATGTTTGCCAGTCACTTGCGGTCCATTCAGAATGGACCTGCGTCCCACTTTTGGACCCCGACCCACCAGTTGGGAACCACTGATCATGTTACCGGGTCATGATTTCTATGAGACATTAAGTTTTAAGAGACAGTCAGTTTTGTAAAATCTATTTTTTGGTGCTTTGAGCACACAGATCGAGTGCCATCTAGTTCCATTATACTGGAGAGAAGGCAGACATCTGTACGGCTGATGTCTCCAACACTCTGCAGCTCACACTGAAACTACCTGGATTATAAACAGAGCTACAGGTGAAAGGAGAAAACTGAGCAGACGACAGGAGATAAAAGGAGAAGCTCGCTGGGTAAAGTGTGCCACAAACACTCAGGTGTAGCTGTTTTCCATCTTTGCTATTTTTAAAGATGATGTGCAGGTCTGAGAACAGTAACAGCAGACTGGTCACACATTCGGCTGAAATGAGAATCTGTGCTGCTCAAGTATTAAAATCTGTCTGTACGTGCTCATTAGAAAAGTCTTCTCTTTGTCTGATTGTCAAAGTTCAGCCATTACAAGAAACACCGACAACAAAAATGTTATTTCTCAGAAGCTTCATCAGTAAAAAGATGTGCTAGTGTAATGTGCTGTGGCATCGTCCGTTTCCATGACAACAAATGGAGGCCAGTGCCAATATATTCATCACTTATGGCCGAGTGAAACACGGACAGATCGAGAGTGAGTCTTTACAAAGAGGTCTGATTGTTGCATTCAGTCAGGGGTTTCTGTGCACTTTGCCTGACTCCTCCCGACCCCGGGGGAGAGAGACGGAGAGCTGAGGTGAGTTACCCAGAAACCCTTGTGTTCAGGGGTCATTTCCTGTAGTTGTCTGAGATTAAACTGTCACCTCCATCAGGACACAACAGAGTCCTTTTATAAAAGACGGCACAGGCTGTCTGGGTGCAGCCGCAGTTGAAAACGTATTAATGATGCAAGCACTTTAAATTAAAAGCACCTGCTCCTGTGAACATATATCTGTCTGTGACTCTTCCTGTGCGTTCTTTTACGAGTCTTTAATTGTCTGTCGTGATATAAAGTGCTTTGTTTGTGAATCCCTCTGCTGTAGGGATCATATGGACTGCTGCTGCTGATGAGTGACTGCACTCATATAAAGTGTGTGTGAGTCTGAAATGAAACTATGCATTAGCAGACGCCCGGGGTGTTTGAGATGAGACGCATAGAGTCATAATCTATCTTTACAGCATCAACACTCACACAGCCCCAAGGCTTCAAAGATGGCTGCAAATGTTTGGAGTCTGACTGCTGCTGCATGTTCGTCAGATCCTGGAAACAATAAGTTTAAAGACTTTGGAGTCTGGTGTGACTTCAGTTTTGGGCATCTTTGTGAATTTGGCTACAAGGAAGATGGATGCACTGATATATGTCCTTATAAAGACAGTAACATGTTAACAAACCATTTCTTATTTACACATCCAGCAGAAAAACTTTAGTATTCATTTGGAGTCATTTTTGGCAACCTGACAAATCTATGTCCAGTATTCTCTCTCTTTTAGCTCTGTTTTGGTCTCCACCAACCTGTGAGGGAAATATCTGGATCTTAATTAGCTTAATATTCCACTGTGTTCACCAGCTGGTCTCAAACTGCATCTGCAGAGCTGCAACTAATGATTGTTTTCATTATACATTCATCATATAATGTTTTCCTTGATTCATCAAATAAAATTTAGTCGATAAAATATCAGCATATACCGATAAACGTTGATCATAGTCTAACCCCCAATTTCCACATACTCCGTCTGCGCCGCGCTACACAGCGCCGTGGATCTAGAGCGACCAACGGCGCGTACCCTCGCCTACTGGATGCGTTTCTGGAGCACTGCGCAGCATAGTGGAGCTGCAAGCTCACACATGGAAACTGCAAAATCCCGCGCTAAAAAAGTATTCACTCCCAAAACTCCTGCAATTTCACACCAGGTTTTCTCCTTTCCTTTCCCTCCTTTGTATCCTTGTAGAAAGGATGTGTGGTGTCATACAAAATACTATGGTTTTCCACTTCAACTATGAGTTTCTCCTTGTCCACCATTCCTCGGACCCTCACACTGACTGGCAACTTGTGCGACAGGATGTGACGTGATTTTAAAAAAAATGAGAGTTTACAATCCGTAGTCCGCGCGTTGTGTTGTATTTTGAAATGTACCGGATGCTGTGTGCGTTTCGTTTCCAGTTTGGTACGATGTGAGCATCGTGGCTTGACTTGCAATGGATGCACAGTTGCTGAAAAATAGACCTGGTGCGTATCTCAGACAAAGCAGAGCGCCATGGCACTTCTGGGACGCTCCAGGGACGTTGTGCAGCGCTCGCTGTGGAAATGAAGCTATTCACTAGAATGGGAGCGTATCTGCTACATGCTGCGCAGCGCAGACGGAGTATGTGGAAATTGGGGGTTAGCGCGATTTCATACCTGCCCTGTTTGGTTCAGTTCAGTCTGACTCCAGTTGGTTTGCCCCCTCAGTGTGGTTCGTTTGTGCAGGTGTGAACACAGCAAAACGACCAGACTGAGACCTTCTTGAAGAGGTGGTCTCAGTCCGGTTCCAAAGGAACTCTGGTGCGGTTGGTTTGTGGTGAGAAGGTGTTGCGACCTGGATGTGAAGCAACTGCAGTCACATCACACTGTTTGGGTTAAACATGAGCATGTTACAGTCCTGGAGGATTATTAATGTGCACCTCCTCCTGTACTGCCTTAATATGCACATTCAGCACATCCAATGCATCAAAACATTGTTTTCTAGTTGGAGCCGCGCCTCGTTTTCAAACTGTATGCTTTGACTAAAATGAACAATGACAGCAATATAGTCCACGATGAGCAGCGCTAAAATCAACCTGCATAGTTGTCCCTTGAGGCGTTCTTGAGATATCATGTTGACAGGGATGGGACGGATGTTCAGAAGGATGGACAACCCAAAAACATAATGCCTCCAGCCATGGCTATCACCAACGCAGAGGCAAATAAATGTCAGACTGTTGGGTTCTGCAGACAGGACTGGTATCAACATTCTGTCCAACAGAGAAAAAAAATCAAGTGCTCAACAAGATAATGATTTAAATTAAAACTGTCGAGTACTGTGTGTCCATGTGGAGACTTTCCTTCTCAGATCTAAAGCTGATTTTAAAACTTGCACATAAAAAAGATTTCCAAACATCCTTTACGCTCCGCATCAGTCACACACCTGGATCCAGCTGTTTGGTATTTGATGTTTCTTTCACATAATTAGTTGTCAGTAAAAAAAAAGAGGACAAAGGCAAACACCAACATAAGTAAACTTTAACAACTCTGTCAACTCTGTAACTGATAAATATCTGACGGCGCTGGAGTAATCACTGTTGATCAAATTAATGCCGATGTAGCGACTCGCTTCGCCCGACAGTTCCTTTAAAGAACCTTTACCATCTTTAAACTGCTTCTGTGCAAGTTCTCTCCCTTCATCGTCTCCTTCTTGCTCTTGATAATCTCTCTCATCATAATCACCATCTTTACATGATAATTTCCGTCATAATTTGTCCTTATCTGGCACTTTTTTCTTCAAATCCCCCCCCCCCCTTACTTTGAGGCCTCTCCCTGCGTCTCCTCTTGTGTCTTCTTCGTCTCATCCTCCCCTTCCTCTTGTTGCTTCACCCCACTTCTGTCCGAGCTATTTATGTTCCCTGGCAGAGAAACAAAGTTCTTCAACTGGCCTGGAGTTTGGAGAGAGAAGGCAGCTGAGGCTCACACGCTGCTTCACCAGCTAATCTGGTTAGTGACAGTCGGAGACGACACAGAGGACAATCCTGTGGCCTTCTCTCCTTCTTTCCTGCAGTGTCTTCTCTCAGAGAGTCCACGCAAAGTTTACTTGTTACAAACTGTTTGTGTTCTGCGTCACATGTGTCTGATCTGTACCCTGAGTTTTAAAACGCACACAGTATGATCATGTGAAAACAGATTTAATGATTCTTTACGTGGAGCCATGGTTCCTAGAGAGTATATCTATACAACACTAAATGTTTCTGCTGATTGCACTGTGCAGAAAATGTAACTGCTGCCTCCATTATGCTTTCTGACAACATTACTTCCACTCCAGTGTCCACTGTCATTTATTCTGCTGCCGAACAGATGATCAGGTGCTTTTCATGGATCCTCATATTCCATAATGATCAGAATAAAAATGCTTCATGTAACAACCTCAGTCAGAAGAGCCCGGACCGATCCGGCCCGATCTGAGGGAATCTGGGGTTGAGAGGAGTGGTGTAAACCTTTAGACTCTTTCACACATGCACTACAAAGTGAAAATGATCAAGCCACTACTCAGAGGAGCTGTATGAGAGAACACAATGTCATTAACCATAAGGTTACCCTGCCAGCTTCCTCATACAAAGTCCATGTGATGTCCAAGTAGCTCATGTGTGAACGAAGCAGGTACAGTAACTGTCCTGATAATTGTCCTGATAAAGAGGGCGTGATGATATTTCTACCATGAGGCTCACGTGAAACTGAAAGAAAACAAATATCCAAAGGTGAAGAAGATTCTGGAGCTTCTGTTGTTTGGGGCCGAAGCTGAAATCATCAGACAAATCAAGGGAACAGCAGGAGACTGAGATGTTTATGACCAAATGACAAGCTGGCTACAGGACCGCAGTGTAATCCAAGTCATATCCTGCCTCCTGCACGCGCCATCCCTCACCTGAACCAAACAGAGTATTTCCAGTAGCTGACAACGCTGCTGACAATCTCCTGTTGTGTGCTACAGTGTCGGGCAGTTACAGTAATAATATTTAGTTTTCCAGTAATGTGTAGTGAATGTAATTACTGATAACATTTGGGTAATGACATCACAGTTACTCCAAAACCAAACAACTCGTTACATCGTTACCTTTGTCATCATGTCGCTGCTGACTTGAAACACAACATCACATCAGCGGACTCATTTTCGTAATCGTCGTGCTGTGCAGGCTCGTCACAAAGCAGAGGGCTAGTTATGAAGTGGGAAATGTTTAACAGCTGGAAATATTCCCATTACTTTGATTTTGTCAGGAGGAAAGATGACAGGAACTCTGCTGCTGCAGGTTGTCGGACTAAAACTCTTTCCAACCTGAAAATCACGTCCTCAAACCTCCGGTTTGAAACACCAGGAAATACACCCCACCAAAGGTGAGCCCTCCTCGGCTGCGGACGTTGGCTGTCGCCCTGCACTGGCTAAACAACCCAAGCTGGATTTTACTTGCACACCTGGCTTTTATGTTGTGCTCACACCAGGCACAAATAAAACAATTTGTGCTAGTGAATTACATGTAAAGACCCTATTTGTCTATGTAAAAACACAATTTCTGGCCAGGCAGCACCATGGATGCAACATAAGTGATGTAAATTAAGCACAGCGACTGACGTGTGTAGCATGATTTCGCTTCATATTCTTATTCGTGAGAGTTAAAAAATCTGAACTGTAGGGACCGATTCGCGCCACAATAACCAATCAGCATTAAGATCCGCCAGGGACATGGACGGCGAGGATGTAGCAGCGGAAGTTTATTAATCAGAGAAATGGAGAAGAGGCTGATTGTGTCGGTCTGTGGCTTCCTCCAACTGTATGACACCACGTCCTACTTTTATAGAAACAAGACTAAAAGGGAGCTCAGACTGACAGACTGAGAGACAGTGGTCTGAGAAAGCCCCGCCTCTCGCAAAAAATTGCATTTTTTGGGCACTTGTGTACATGTGATTGCACGCACGCACGACGCGTGTCAACACAAAATATTCTAGTGTACAAACTCGTGAGTAATGCAACGCAAAACTTTGCATCATGTTGGTGTGAACACAGCATCAAAGGGAATGAGAGATGACGCTCTGATTGGTTGAATACATGATGTGCTCAAACACTGAATACAACCTCTCTGCTCCTTGAGCCTCACTTTGCACCCAGATTATGCATCGTTTAACCAGCAGGTGGACACACAATAAATGCACTTTAGAACACTAGCTCCTTAGTTTTATTTAATCTAGTTGTATTTCTATTTTGTTTCTGTCTTCAGGGTATTTTATTCTTATGAATCCCTTTCTTACAGACAGGGCTGAATAACTCTTATCACAGCTCTCTCCTCGGCTTCTCTCTGTGAACGGCTGCTAAACTCGCTCCATCAGGACAGTTTGTAAAATCTACTTAACCCATCTGAATTAGAGGAGCAGGTGCCGTCCACCAATCAGGATCCAGTGTTTCCTCTGGCCTGCCTGTGACACATTAAGCCTTTAAATTCATTCAGTACCTGCCACTGTAGCTCCACCACGCTTATTTGCAAAGCATCATGAAGAACGCCGCACTCATCCTCAGCTGCACGACATCATAAAACAAAACAATAAAAAAGCAAAACAATGTGAGGGCCGTTCAATCTGTCACTGACCGCAGGATTCATTTCCTCCGACCAATCAGAGGAGAGCGTGCGTAATATAAAACACACTCTGTGTACAAATCAGCTCAATATCCCCACGGGAGGGACGACTCCGTCTCACTGCGCCGCATCTTTACAGCAAATTACATTCTTCCACAGGTAATGAGCAAATGACACGTTGTGTTGAGAGGAGGCAGAGTCTTCACGCTGTCATCTGCAAAAATATGTTCTTTAATTTATTTTCCAGGCGTCAGGTCGTACAGCAGCACTGTCTGCAGGCCGAGGTGTGAGGCTGCTGCACGCTGAGCTCTGCTTTATCACTAAAATAAGTAAGAGGAGGATGATGAACAGATGGGTCCAAGAACAAAGATAGACAGACAGACAGACAGACAGACAGACAGACAACTGCAGCAGGGAAGTTGAAGTCAAAGCCAAACTTCCAGAGAAGTTGATCAGCACACTTCATCCTCCTCTTCCTCTCAGCCTAAGTGCTGGTAGATTTACCTAACCCCTGTGTTGGCCTGGCCTCAGTCCCTCGGCCCCCGGGCAGCAATAAAAACTGGTAAACAAAGGGGAGGCAGGAGGACGCCAATAACAAAGTGGGACTAAAGGGGCTGTGTGACTCATTAAGTGTCAATAGGCCCCCAAATCCCTCCGACCACACACACACACACACACACACACACACTGAGGGTTTATAGTGAACTGGACTGGCTCAGAGGGCAGGACGAGAGAGTGAAGCAGTGGAACCAAACGATGGAAATGAGGTTGATATTGAGATGCAATAGCTTCATTTCCAGTTTAAAGGTGCAATCAGCACAGTTTTACTCTTCCATACATCACAGAGCTGAATGACCTGAATGAGCTGCTGATCACAAACCATGACTCAGAGATCATCTCTGTTTCTGCTGCTCTCAAAACTTTCTGGCCTCAAAATAAATCTGATCCTCTCTCCTACACTTCAGCCTGCACATCATCTCAGGAATATTTCAGAAACTCCACGCTCTCTATTCCAGTCAGATCCAGGGACACTCGTCCGTGCCTTCATCATCAGCAGACTCCAGAACTCCTCCTAACATTCATTTCACTGATCCTCCTGTAAAACCATCACAGCTAAATGCAGCTGCCGCTTTCTTGACTAAGACAAAACAAATGTGATCCTATAAACTGCAACAGTTCGTCCAAACAATGCCACTGCTGGATTAAAAAGAGACAAGCAACAGTAACTTCTGCAGCTCTGATGTAGACCAATTTGGAGTGGACGTCACAGTAAGGTCACAGCAGCTGCACGTTCATCGTTGTGGCAGAAAAACAACAGACCCGAGAGAAACAGTTGAGATACCCAGAATAAAATTATATAGTTGTGCTGTTGAATGTAAGAATGCAGAATATAATCAAAAAAAGGTCACAGAGGACGCCGTTTGAAACTAAACCAAGACCTTTATGGTGGCTAAAATTTGATGTAAATGAAAAATCTACATAATATTTACATATGTAATTCATAGAGCTCTGCATAACATGTTGCCCTACATTTCCATCCAACAGGTGGCAGCAGGTTGTACTTGTTCTAAAATGCATTAAACAATAAAAAGACGTTCATTTGTTTGAATTATTTATGTCTTACATAGCTTCGTTTTACGTCCTTGTCACTGGCTCCACAGCACAGGAAGGAGGTAATAAGCAGACAGCGTTAGCTAGCTAGCATGCTAGCAAGTTGCACTTCCACATTAAATGATATTATATGAAGACATCTCCACAAGCATTAACCAAGGACAAAATCCATGCCTGACAAACGTGTTTTAACAGTTCTTATGATGATGAATTATCTTTCACCAAGTCAATAATTCAGTTCATCTAACCCTGACACACACACTCCTGCACTGAGCACTGAGCAGCAGCAATTAGCCTAAATATCAAGATTATTATTAACTGGAAACAAAACTTTTTTTTCTACACGTAGATCATAAACTCATGGATATAAAAATGGCTCATTGCAAACGCTTGATAAATATAAACGTCAAAGGGCCTTTTAGGTTTCATATGGCGCTCACACCGACACCACAACTGACCCTTTCTGCCACCAGTTCGGCTCCGCCCACAAAATACATCATCGCTGTTTAAGCATACAATAATGGTCTATACCTCAAAGTTCACTTTTATTTCTACCGCAGCACAGAGCTTGGTCCTTCACAACACCTACGTTATCAGCTTATCGTACAATATGGACATGACCTGCTGACCTTGATGTTGTCTGATGTCTTTACATTTTTGTTTACAAAAGAATGTCACTAAAATTTAGCCAACATGATGCTAGAACAACCAGCAGGGTTTTCTTGACCGTTATAAGACCTGGACGCAGTGGTTCTCCCTTTTATTTCTCTCCAATCCTTTGCACGAGTCAGAATTAAAATAAAACAACACTTCAAAGCCGACGCAGCGTAGCTCACCGGTAGCCTGCAGCTGCACTTTCAGAGAGGAAGAGGTACAGTCCAAATAATCCTTAGCTTGCTTTCTCCTGGAAACGAACCAGAAAGTCTGAAAAAGTTTGTAGATCTACCTTCCAGTAACTTCGTCCTAAATCCACCAGCAAAGCACCTGACTCCCAGGCCGTCCATTCACGAGAGCCAGCTGCAGCACACCAACCACTTTCTGGAGGTAACTGCAGTGTTACTGAAGCATCGCTAAGCTTGCTGTTAGTCCTAAAAGTCTTAAACTGAGTATTTTTGGGTTCCTCCTGCTGTGCTGTACTTTTACATATACTTGTTGTAAATATTAACAGATGAATTACTTTTTTAAATTTGTTAAATATTTTTTCGTATTTCAATGTCTGAATATTCGTCGTATATTGTCAAACAAAAGCAGTTACCTTACCGGCCAACGCAGAGCTCAGTCGAAACTAAAGCTGCAACAACAACATGTAAAATACAGCTAATAATGTTAAATATTTTGACAGCAGCCATGTGGGGCCGTGTAACCACTCAAACTACAAGACAAAGGTTTGGCCAAACCAGATCATGCAACATACAAACAGAGAAGATACGAGTCGACCCTTCTGTGTGACAGCAGGAAAAATTCAGTGATCAGTTCTGGGTTCCAGATTTTGCTCCTGATGTTGAAGATCTTCAGATTATACATCTGACAGATTATAGTTTATCAAACAGATTCCACTGATCACAGGATTTCCTTTAAACTCATAAAACTCAAACCAAAATCTGATGATATTCAGTGTTTGTGCTCCTCCGTTGTGGAGCAGCCTGGCTGCTGATTTGAGGTGTGCACCGACGTTATCATCTTTTATTTGAGAATAAATACAGGAGGGCTCTGTGTGTCTGCATCTATATTAAAACCTATTTTCCTCCCCTCTTGTCACTCTTTGGAGGAACTATAAATTGCTTATGTATGAGGCTACGCTCAAAAAATAAACCTGAACTTAAACGACTTGAACGACCAGCGTAGCATTTCACTCTGAAGCCAAACAAGCATATCATGATGTCCTTCCAGCTCATTTAACATTTCTGGTTTTTTATCTGCAGGAATTAGCGTACAGATTGACCTCTGCTGTGAGAATGTGCTCCTCTCTTTATCACCACATAAGGTGAACTTCAGATGACTCGTGTCCCTTTGAAATGCCAATCTCTGATCATTACGCTGCACCCCCGTCACAGGTCTGATGTCTGTACATCAGTGTGTGACTGCTACAGAGTGTGAAACAAGAAACCAAAGATCCTCACATCAGCTCCTGCACACCTCTGTCTTTTGATTAACTTACGGCTGCAGACTGAACACGTACTCTTAATCATCTCTGTGATCCTAATGTGAGTCCCTGTCCTCAGCTGTCATCAGTGTGAAGCAATCAAAAAAGTGATTTTACTAATAGGAAAACAGTTATGGCCAAAATGTTTTTGTTTTGTGCGGTCACAGAAACATCTGGGCACTAAAAATCTAATCAGTTCATTCATGAGTTGAAGTAATTGTTTGTGCCAAATTCTAAAAGAATCCCCTCAAGGTGTTCTCGAGATATCACGTTCACAAGAATGAGACTGATAAAAGGTCACAGTGACCTTTGACCTCTAACGACCAAACCTAATGGGTTCATTCTAAAATCCAAGTGAACATTTGTGCCAAATTTGAAGAAAAACACACACACACACACACACACACACAAAAACGTGTTTTGTGAGGTCACAGTGACCTTTGACCTCCAAATTCTAATCAGTTCAGTTTAGTTGTCTTCAGTCCAAGTGGATGTATGTGCCAGATTTGAAGAAATTCCCTCAAGGCGTTTGTTGAGATATCACCTTCACAAGAATGAGAGAGATGAGGACACAGTGACCTTGACCTTTGACCTATGTCCACCAAATGCTAATCACTTCATCCATGACTCAAAGTGGACATTTGTGCCACATTCAAAGTCCTCAAGGCATTCTTGAGATATCATGTTCATGAGACTGAGATGGACAGATGGCCAATCTGAACACATAATGCCTTCGGCTATCGCCGGTGCACAGGCATGAAAATGTCCGCAGAGGTCGAGAGGCCTCAGACTTTAATAACTGACCTCGTCTCAAACTGAGGAGAAAAAACAAACAAAAAGAAAGATGTGAACTCACCGCTGGAGCAGTCCAGTCCTCCCCAGCCAGGCTCACACTGGCAGGTATCAGGAGAGACACACCGTCCGTGGGCGCACTCTTCAGTACACAACGCTGAGGAGGAAGACGAGGACACAAAGGTTGATATCAAACTTTACTTTAAATACGTCTGGCTCTGTCTCCTAAACTTTGATCAGAGACAAAGACCCTGCTGATCTCAGTTAACTGTTACTGTGGGAGCATCACCAGTGATCAGGTGTCATCGTCCCCTTCATGATGTGTACGTCTCTGTCATCTACAGCTGTCAAAAGCTGTCAGCTTCTCAAATACAGAAAAATGAGTCTGACTATTATTCAGAACCACAGCTGCTTATTAAAGTTTCTTTAAAAGACTCTTTTACTTTTGAAACATTGTCAAAAAACACATCAAAACAGATGTTCTTTTAGTTTGATGCTAGTCTTGTGTAATCACACCTGTCTCCACAGCGCTGTGTCAAAGGTCCCGAATCTTTCTGCTATAAAGGAAAAAAAACCCTCTGGTTTGTTTTTATTTTTTAAACCAATCACAGTCTGCCTGGGCGGAGCTACGCTCAGGATGCAGTGATGGTGCTCTCGCAAAATAAGGTTGAGGGTGATCTTGTGTTGAGGTGCTGTCATCATACAGTCTGCAGACATCAAACTTGATATCGTACCCAAGTTGATTAGATCCATGTGGCACAGCTCTGCACAAGACCCGTGAGACTGATGAATCTCACAGTCTGTAGGAGGCTTCAGACACATTGATAAATGAGGTATAAAAAACATCAAAATCACAGATTACATTGAGAGAACAAAAAACAAAAAGCAGCGCCAGCAGCCGGGCTGACCTGTGCTGTAAAGCTTTGGGGTGCTGTCAGCCCTAGAGTGGTCTCCTTTGGTCTGAATCAGGGACTCATGTTGTTCCAAAGTTGTATAATTACCTAGAGTTGGTTGGTGTTCTCACGGCAGCATTTACAAGAGGACCAGATCAAATGCCTTGTGTGAGAAAGCTGCTCTTGATTGGTCAGAATTTCCATGTGGGAAAAATCCAGGAAGTAAAGCAAACGTTGAAGAAGAGTACACTTGCAAGATAAATGTGACACTTTCTAATGTCACAATGGAGGGACAACTACGCAGGTTGATTTTAGCGCTGCTCATCGTGGACTATATTGCTGTCATTGTTCATTTTAGTCAAAGCATACAGTTTGAAAACGAGGCGCGGCTCCAACTAGAAAACAATGTTTTGATGCATTGGATGTGCTGAATGTGCATATTAAGGCAGTACAGGAGGAGGTGCACATTAATAATCCTCCAGGACTGTAACATGCTCATGTTTAACCCAAACAATGTGTCATGTGACTGCAGTTGCTTCACATCCAGGTCGGAACACCTTCTCACCACAAACCAACCGCACCAGAGTTCCTTTGGAACCGGACCGAGACCACCTCTTCAAGAAGGTCTCAGTCCGGTTGTTTTGGTGTGTTCACACCTGCACAAATGAACCACACTGAGGGGGCAAACCAGCTGGAGTTTGACTGAACCGAACCAAACAGGGCAGGTGTGAAAGCAGCCTTAGGCTCCTCTCCCTGGAGACTTGCTCAAAGTTGCTTTCATGCATTAACAGAGCTCAGGTTTATATGGCAGACTCATTTCAGTGTGTGTATCCTGTATGTGTCCTGCACCTCTGAAACATAAAGAACAGATTTTGGGTGTATCTACCTGAGTGCACAAAGTTTTAAGTTTCAGATGACAGATATTTTGGCCACAGAATAAATAAACTCAGTAAACAAAGTGTGTGCGTGTAGGAAGTGTCTGTTAGAGAGTGTGTGCACATTGCAGCCGTGCTGTGTCACCACTTTAATTGTTTGCAGTTTGACAATTCCATATATCAATGAGGCTCAGATGAATCCATCAGGAGCACAAACTGTGAGTGGCTGTTAATATTTATGTTTTCACCGACCTAAAAAAATCAACTTGACTCAGATACGACGAGATGCAGCGAGCCGCTCTGCTGATAGTGTGTGAGGCGTATTATCTGCTTTGTACAGCAAACAGATAAGGCAGCACTGACATCTTCATTTTCACCTTACGCTCCTGCAGTTGCTGTAATATTTCATCAGGACACAACCTTACAGCTGAGAGCTGTCATACACTATCTGAAGGTTCACAACAAACGACTCCATCACCGCGTAATAAACGATGCAGTGTTTTCTCAGGGCTGCCGAGTCTCACCGTGTCATTATCCTGAGCAGCGATTAGCTCGGAGGCTGAAGGTGGCCAGGAGGAGTTGTGAGGAAGAGGAGGAAAGGTAAAGACAGGAAGAGGAGGAGGAAGCAGAGACTAAAGAAAAGACAGAGGCAGCAGTAAAGACGAGTGACACACACAGATTTCTGTAATACCTGAAAGTGAATCTGAAAATGTCACTCCTGCTGACTTCAAAGAGTAACACGTAAAACTTTAAACCCGATGGTACATCAGAACGACTCTTAATAATATAAAACTTGACTTTTTCATTTTATTATGTCGTTGCATCATAAATTCTGAGCAGCTCTCCAGGAAACACCTCGATACTGCTAAATATCATGGACTCTATGATCCAGTGTGTGTAGTTAAATAATATCTGATGTCATGTTCTACCTGTAGATTTACAGTTACGGTTTCAACGCTATGAGATTTTCATGGTGTGATAACTGTCTCAGAAAATATCATGGTTAGAACTGATATTGTCATCAGTCAGAATGAGCCTTACAGGAATGATACTGGACAAATTACTTTTGGTTCATCAAATGTTTTATTACTAGAATTGAAACCATTTTGTTAATAGAAGTCCCATTAACAAATATGAGGGTTATTGTAACGTGTGCATTTGGATATCTGCCATACTGGAAAAGAAATGCAACTGGACGTTTATATGAGTTATTAGTGAAGGAGAGACTTTTTACACAAACATCGATTAACAAAAAGTTTCAAGTTTCACTTGTAGTAATGAAACGTTTGTTCGACCAACAACAACCCTTCTGTTTCCAGTCCTTTAAGGCTCCTTCAGACTGAGGGTAATATAAATTCTGTAATACTGTGATACCTTGAAATCGCGATATTTTCTGTTACATGTCAAAATATTACACATGAACTGCAAATCTTTTTTATTTGTTTTATTCTGAAAAATAATATTTTTGTTCTCACCTGCTGCCTGCCTGCGTGTAGTTCATTCGTACCCATGAGTTTATTTATATATGTAACAGGCTGAATTCTACAGCAGTAATATGTGTAACAAAGTCAAATGTACATTTTTAATATTAAGTATTAAGATTCCAAAAAATTTGTGGTAAAATCGAGCTTTTTTCAGTTGAGGCAGCAGCTCGCCAAAATAAAGCCAATTCTTGATAAAAAGCACTTTGAAACAGTAATCCATTCCTTTGCCACTACTCGGCTGGATTACTGCCATGCACTCTATGTGGGGGTCAGAGGGTCCTCTGTGGCTCGCCCACAGTTAGTACAAAATGCATGTCTTTTAACTGGCACATGTAAGCACGAGCACATTTCACCCATTTTAGCCTCACTCCACTGGCTGCCTGTGCATTTAAGGATTCATTTTGAAATTCTTTTATTTGCTTTTAAATCCCTAAATGGTCTTGCCCCGCCTTACCTCTCTGAGCTGCTTCACCGTTATACGCCAACCCGTTCCCTCAGGCGCAGCTGATCAGCTGGTGGTGCCTAAAAGCAGGCTCACGCTCAGAGGGGACCGTGCTTTTGCTGTTGCAGCTCCAAATCTCTGGAACGATTTGCTGTTGCACATTAGACAGGCCTCTTCACTGTCTGTTTTTAAATCTCTCCTTAAAACCCACCTCTTTTCTTTGGCTTTTAACATCGTGTAGGACGTTGATTTTATTTGTTCTTACATATGTTGCCTCGTGTGATTTGTGTATGTTATTGTATATTATATGCTATGTTTGTATTTGATTATGTTAATTATTTACCTTGCTGTACAGCACTCTGTGGTTATTTTGAAGCGCTTCATAAATATAGTTGGATTGGATTGGATTATTACCTGACCCTCTCAGGCCTCTGTAGTCAACATGTGGAACGTTTGATACTCAGTTTCTGCACGTCTATGTTCACCTTCAGTTGTTCCCCACCTATAAAGCGACGTGTCCTGCCTTACCTCGCCCCTTCTGCTGTTGTGCTCCATGGGAGAGGTAAGAGACATTGCTCTCATAGTTATTTCCATGTTTTAACACTGTTAAGTTGTTTATAAATTCATGTTACACTAACATAATCCTGTGTCACTTTATTCGTGTAGGGGCTGTAGTTTGTGTGTTTGTGTGTGACGGAGGATTTTGTTTTGTTTGAGAGGAATAAATACAGAACTCCTCCAAATATATCCACAGTCTGGGCCTCTTCATATCTACACAACGCAGACACCACTGGAGTCCACTGGACACATGAACATATTATACATATATCACACACGCTTTTTGTGGGTCACCTGTCGGGTACCTGACCCGCTGACTCTGACTCTGAGGACTCCGATCTGTGTCATTGTGTTCTGTGATTAAACGTCACATTACAAATGTCGACGTCCTCGATCATTAAGCCCTTCATAACCCCACCCCCTGCTACCTCACCAACCTGCTCCTCCACCACACTCCGCTCCTCTGATGCCAACGTCCTGACTCCACCACTCAGGACCAAACACCTGAGGCGACAGAGCCTTCTCCATAGCTGCCCCCTCCCTCTGGACACTGCATCTCCTGATTCAAATCACTCTTTGAAACTCATCGTTTCAAAGTGTGTGAATGATGTGTGTATTTTATTGTATTCTATTTTATGATAGTTTTAACTGATATAAAGTGTCTGAGTACCATGAAAATGCTCTATAAATAAAATATATTACTGTTATTATTTTAGAGTGGCCTTTCATCGCGACCATCCTGAGACACACCTGTGTGATAATGATGTTGTTTAGTCAGCATCTTGATGCGTCTAATCTGAGTCTGACTTTAACCAAAAACACAATCTTTTTTTAAACCTAAACCGTTTGGTGCCTAAACCCAACTATGTGACTACCATGCAATGTGGTGGTCGTTTTGTGTTTTCCTGTGAGATCACGTTGGTCACGTTACATCTATTGGCGGCTTTGTGGAATCAGTGTCGTAGTTGTGACGTTGCCAAGCAAACAGCAGACTGTGTAAGTCGGAGTCAGAGTGGTGAGGCTGTTCTCCGCCCAGTGCATGCTGGGAGAGCCAGAAATAGTTAAAAGTCCCAAAGGTAAAAAATAATCATCCAAAAAAGATAAAAACTATAAAATGTGTATTTTAAGCCATCACACTAAAAAACCCATATTGGTTAATGGAATGAAAAATCAAAGCTGGGACGATAAACAGCTTTATTATCGCCGGCTGAACTTTATCTAACATCCCCTGCAAGTCGTTGTGCGAGGCTCACTTGTGTATCACAGTATGAATAGTGCATCATACATCAGGTAGGATTGTGCCGGGAGAAGACGGGCTGACAGCTTGGAGACTTTAGCTCCTCCATCACAGAAATATGATGCGCTGCTGCTCCGTCTCTGTTTGTGCAACTGATTCCTCTCCGACGGAAACAGGCAGCTTGACTCGCATAAATATGTGTGCAGGAACAAATGAACATCACCGGAATGAACACGGATGCCTCCTCTGTCTCACTCTCTGCATGATGGGACTTCATGCACACACACATGCAGTGCAAGCTCTGACACACACACCCAGCTCACCCTGCATCACACAGTTTAAAAACACCCGAGCTGTGTTTCAGGGCTGTGAGGTGTTATTTAAAATCAGCACAAAAAGTGAAGTGCTGAGTTTTGAAAGTATGCGAGCAGGGAGGAAAAGTAGGAGTTGGACTGGCCTCGGTAAAGCCAGGTTTTATGGGTCTTATGGTGCTTTAGCCACGGAGGGGTCGTCCTGTCTAAATTTATAGTGGCACTGTGTTAACGTTTTACAGCTTTTTTCATGCATTAGGACAAGAATCCTCGCAGCCACATGGACTTGGCTCTGAGCACTGAGTAAAGATTTATACTGGAGGAGGGGAGACTGAGGTGGAGTGGAGCCTGAAGTACTGAGAGCTTTACATACACTCAGAGAGAGACACAGTGTACTCAACATACGTGCAGATGTGTTTAAGTGCAACGTGTCCTGATATGTGAAAGTTATGCACATGATTCGTAAAACATCTTCAGAAATAGCACTGACTGGTTTGGTTAGATTTGGGGAAAGAATCATGGCTGGGCGCTGACGTGATGTTACGTGATGTGACATGTTGTGTCATATGTCGTAACCTAAAGTACGCCAATGATGACGTCTGTGCTGTGTCTCAAATCACATACTTCCATTAGTACACTTCATGTAGTATACTGTGTGCACTGTGTACTCATTGGCGTAGTGCGTGGATTTCGACAGGGTAGTGTTGCCTCAAACCAAACACGGCCATTGTGCACTCACCGGAAATGACGACTGCAAATTAGCTAGTTAGCAAACTAGCATTAACATTCACTTTATCTTTCGTGGTACCAAATAATTACAGACTGCTGAATGAACCCAACAAACATACTGCTGGCTTATACCCGACAACAGTATAGTGGTGCTTAGTGCAAAAAGCACATATATTTGTACAATGCAGCGATGTTCACAGCCGCACAGTCCTATTTCCAGTTTGAAAAGTGGTCCCTCCACTTCCGCTACGTAGCCAAGATGGCGACCATTGAGGGCGAGAAGTGTCCATAGTTCCACACTCACCTTCTTGACTGTTTTGAGTGCACCATCCAGGCACTCATAGTGCACTGCATTTTCCATACTTCTCAGTGTGAACGCACTGATGCACTCACAATATTAAGTGTAAGTACAGAAGTACGACATTTGAGACACAACACTGGTTTCACACGGGACACAAAAAGCGTCTCCTGGGTCAAAGTCCTGTGTTTAACCTGTTCACCACCCCAACCACCTCCCCACAGCTTTATTGCTCTTTATACTGGGAGTGTAACGATCCATTGATCTGGATCGATATATCAATTCAATGATCAACGATGGAATATCATTAATGCAAAGTGAAAACATCGATCCATATTATCATCTTTAGACACGCCTTTATTTTGAAATTCTGTGTCACCGTCAAAGAGCAGCAGGCAGAAGGCAAGCCAAAAGAAAAACAAAGAGGATAACGTTACTTACTTAGGAATAAATAAGCAGAGTGGAAATATTTTGGATTTTGAAATACAGGTCAGCAGACAGAGAACATGCCGTATGTAAACAACGCTGTTACTGTACGAGATAAAACACGACACACCTGCCGGGCTGAGCATCTCACTCCGCTAACTTCTCACTATCAGCTGTTGCTTCAACAATGTTCCCCTAAAAAAAAAAAAAAAAACGTGCAAGCTAATGAGCTGTTCTGTCAGGAGACGCAGACTTAAAGGGCCAGTGTGTAAAATGGGTTGAAAACAGTGACATCAGTGGTCAAATTCTAGATTGCAGGGCTCACTCGCTCACCCCTACCGTCGGGTAAATGACGGCGGCCTCGTAGGGACAAAAAGCCTTGCGCACGAGTTTTTCAGGAGTAGGTCTATCTAGCAACGAGGTGAATGTTTATTTAGAAATCTAAACCATGTTACGATATTATAATGAATCCCTCACGAGTAGGAGACCAGAGGAGCGTTCAGGAAAAAGGCCCGTTTATTTGAGCACTCCAAAAACTCCAGTAACACTCCAGGGGGTAAAAGACTCCGTCCCAAACTCTGACTCTTCTGGCGTAACAGACACACTTCATACACACATACTCGTTTACCATACCAAGCGGGGACCCCCCTCCCCTCTCTGCTCCGCCAATCTCCAGCCCGCACACTGACTGACAGCGTAGCCGGTAAACAGCGCTCAGCTGTTTATTTAGCCTAGCAATATCTCCGGACTATAGTAGCTGCAATGGACGACTTTGAACGCGATTTTGAAGAGTTTCTTGTAGCGGACACAGACCCAGAGCCATACCTGTTTGAGCCGGAGCACACAGATGAGGAACTCCATGTGTTTGATGCTGAGCGGGTGAGAAGAGAGGCTGAATGCACAGAATGGGATTCAGCCTCTCTTCTCACCCGCTCAGCAGAAGAGAAAGAAGAGAAGAGAGGCTGAATGCACAGAATGGGATTCAGTGCTACTGCTGCCATCGTTGGGGAGATATATCATCAGGAGGAAAAGCGCCGCAGAGAGTGCATCACAAGGAGTGAAGTTACGTCTTCTTTTCCTCGCAGTTCGGGTTCATTCTCTCCTGTTGCGTGCTAAGTGTGGTCCATTCGCAAACTTTATACTGTACTCTCCATCGACGAACTACTAACACTCTGCTGTTTCCTCCTCCTTCTTCCTTCCTTCCGCTGTCTTCGTTGGTTCATTTATACACGCGAAACGCGTTCTCTGGCGGGCTGGATTGTCCGCTCGGGCTGCCGTACATACATGGCGGCGCAACATGGCGACCTCTCTAAAGCAAGGCCCTTGATACATATATATATAAAAGCATAATTATAAGGCTACGAAAACCAAACGAATTTTATTTTATAGCGATTATACACTTGTATAAACATATTAATGGGTAGAATATTCACATTCAGATTCAGTTTGACAATAAACCATGCCAAATATTACACACTGGCCCTTTAAACAAACGGTGAGTAAGAAAAAGTATAATGTTTGACAGCAGCCTACCTCATCATGGTTCTGATGATGTCACTCAAAATTAACATCTCCCCCGCCTCTTTCACATAAATGTGCTCGTGGCTGATAGGACGACCCAGAGGTGACTGGAGTAGCTGATAACCAGCTTTGTAGTGTTGGTTATCCAGATGGCCGATGTGACGGGAGAGGGGTCGCACACATGCTGCATTTACTGCGCCCTCAAATTCATGTTTTTAATTTAAGTGTCAGAGCAATGCTGTCATGCTGAACACGTTTTCCTGAGTGCCTGTCTTTCAAGGTGTGACGGCTGCACCCTAAGATAAACTGTGTTCGACTTTAGGTACCCAGCAGCACTCCACATGTCATGTGACGAAGACCAACCAATCACAGCCCACAGATATCTTTCCTTCAGTAAATATCAGTGTGTGATAAATATGGAGGAGAAGCTGATCATGTTGGTGCAGAGGTGTCAGAGAGTCACATCTGTCCCACAGACACACAGAAGATCAGCTCTGACCTCAGGGTTTCAGGTGAATAGGATGTGATATGGTGCTTGCTATGGTCGCTTAGCAACCTCAGACGCAACCAGCCTCTGCGCTCTTGAAAGGCACCTGACCTCACATTTTCAAGGTGGTTAAAGAGGCAGCATGTGTTTGAGGCCTCCATCAAACCAGATACCAAAAGATAACCTGGGTAAGTTGGAGTGGCTTCATAACACAGGCCTCTGGTGCTGACACTGAACTGCAGCTAATTTGTTTACATGAGGGAATTATCAAGAATAATATCAGGAAGACAACTGCTGTCATGGTTACAGAAATAATCAGACAGTTTGGGAGATGAGTTTATCAGCTTTGTTCAAATCCAAAATTTCAACTTTTAGTCAAACTATCTTCTATTGTCAAAACACTACGTTCCCTCGCCCTTTTAAAAACGATTCCAAGGTTTCCTGTTGCTACGTATAAACACGTGTTATGGATGTCACGCTCTCAGCTCCCATTTGGATAACACAGAAAAGAACGCAGATGGAGTCGGACTTTAAAACGAAGCTTTGTGAGCATGTAGTTCTGCCAAATAATGATTTCAGACTGTCAGATTTCAGAACTTTTTTCAGAGGCTCTAGGAGGTCAAACTAGCTGCTATTTCACATGAAAAATTTAAATCAAAAGCACTATAATAATAATAATTATAAAATTTTGTGTAGCAGGACTGTATTTTTTCATCTTTCATTTCCTGCTAATCGTTTTACAACCCCTCAGATTTCTCCTCAGGTTGGGAACAAGTGTTGTTGGTCATCGTGCGGCGCTGCTGTAAACAACAAAGCAGTAGCGTGATGGGGGCGGGGTCACCACTGCAACCAAAAAAAAAAAAAAAACCTCTTGCTTTCTAACGAGCTGAAGCCGCCAGGATTAATAGTTTCTGTGAGAGCTCTTCTTTGTGCCATGCAGCATATTTTAGGACAGAGAGAGAGAAAAATGTAAACGCCTGCAAATACAGGCTGAGATTTTAATAAGAGAGCCAAAGACACATGCTGCTGGTGTAATCCTGAAGGAGAGTTGATAAATCATTAAACGAGGGCCTAATCCTTTCATCCTGAGGATCGGAGCAGAAACAGCTACAAGGAGGATTACATCAGCAACAGCTACAAAAAGATTAATAGATATCAAATTAAATAATCACTACCTAATTCCAGCTATTGTGTTGGCGCGCTGCAGCGTCTTCAGTGCCCTTCGATCTCTGATCTGCTGCAGCAGGAGGAACGAGCGCCGAAGTGTGAGCCTCAGACTGAAGGAGCACACCTGACATCATCTCTGTTTAAATCTGTCCACAGGTCTGATCAAAATTAAACTGTTCTCAACAGGAAAATACATTAATTAATATTCCTCTTCTTGTACTCTGAACATAACGTGATCTTCAAGTTACATGCACTTTTTGTGGCGTAAGAGACACTTATTTGCTGAATAGATAATCACACATTGTAAGTGAGTCTATGTATCAGGGATATATAAATGAATAACATTATCAGGATATGAAAAGATGATGCTCTCTGCATCAATTTTTTTTTGGCAAAAAATATTTTTACCTTGTTGAACAGTTTTCAACAAACACAACTTCCTCTTCGAGTCAAAAGTCAAATCATAGAAATCATCAAAGACGTTTTAATAAAAGATTCGCGTGAAAATTCCAACTGTGAAATAATATTTTTAGGATTTATCTGTGTATTTTTACAGTAGAAACACTGCACATCGTGTGTGTTACAGTTATCCTGTGAAATGAACATACACTATGTGTAAGTAAAAGGTGGACAGAGATCTTAAAAAGATAAACGTTAATACTCCAATTAACCTGCAATATTTTTCACCTCTTAAATGTATATATTTATTCAACATACAATGCACATGACTGCACATAGTTCTTAAGTTTACTCTTATTCTATTCTTGTTTTATTCCATTGAAATATTTTCACACTTACAGCCTCAGCACAGTGACCATGTATATTTTATTTTAATATTTAATATCTTAAAGTACTGGTGTTAAACACTGTAGCATAATGCACATTTTATTTTTATTTGAATGCACATTTTAATTTCTATTTTACTTCATTTTGTTTTATTTTATTGCTTTATATTTACATACTTCTGTTTCATACTCTTATTCCTCCTTCTTATGACTCTCTATTTTTTACATTGGAGCGGCTGTGACGAATCATAATTTCTCCTCAGGGATCAATAAAGTATTTCTGATTCTGTCAATAAATCCATTTAGATTATATCATATTTTCAAAGTTGCTCCTCATAACTTCAGATTTTGTGAGATTCTGGTTTTTCTTCAGTAAATCAGGTGATTGTTGTTTTTACAGTGAAGCTGCTTTTCATGATGTAACTTTGCTAAAAGTTTGACAAATATGGACAAAAACACAAAGGTGCGGAGAGTTGAATATACGGACGTTTGATTTGTTTCATCATCAGTAACTTTTCTTGGATGAAGGATGAAGCTTGATTAATGTGGCACAGACGTTATTTTTACAACATGCTCTGATAATAAAACCTGTCTGAGACCTTTGTGTGAATTAAGGTCGTAGTATCAGCTCTGTTTGTCTGGAGACTCGGCTGAGGTGATCCCAAAGACGCAACAGGTTTGCACAGCTGTTACTGAGAGAGAGTCAGGTGAAGCCGAGCTGTGCTGGACCATACAGTGGGAATGCCTTCATTACTCAGCTTTAATTCATACTTAGCTTTATTTTTTAAACATTTTTGAAAGATGGAGTTCAAACACAATAAATTCTTCATCATCTGATTAATTCAGGTTCAAATATTGTGTTTCTTTTTTCTGAGCAGGTGAAACTCCACATGTACTGTAGGAGGAGTGTAGAAGGCAGCCAGGTTCATTTTGGACACAGACATTTTGAAATAAACAGACAGTTTATTGGCTGAGGTTTCAGCTGGTGACAGAGAGGGGAGGGGGTAAAGGTTGAAGCAGGTTGATGGGTGACGAGGTCACAGACGGCCGAGCTGCCCGGGTGCCAGAGAGGCGACGCAAACGGCATTCAGAATCCAGGAAGAAAACTACACTTTACACCCTGCGGTTGCATGCCTTCATGCACCAGTCAAGTCTCCATCCATGTCAGTGAAAACATGGATGCTTCACACACAGAAAATCTATACAATCAGCACAGTTTCAAGATTAGAGTCACCAATTCAGTATCTGACCAAATGTCTCCCCTTCTGTTCCTGAGATATGACGTAAGGGATAACGCCTGACGAGTTGTTCATTGTCACTTCTTAACGGCCGACATGGAGGCGTGAACCGTCCAACACTCAGTGGAGACCATTTAGAAGTGATAGTGGACACCTCCTCAGGCGTTACCTCGTTTATACAATGGTCACTTACCAAAGAAATAAAAAGTAAAAATATTCATTCATATTTTTATACATTTTGCCACAAAAATCCTAACTGGGTTTCCATGGTAACACCTGAGGGTTTGACTAATACCTGGAACAATCATTGCCGCATGGTAAGGTTCTTATGCACTGGAAATGTTCGTCACTACTCCAGTAACTAGGATGAACCTTAGATACGACGGAGCAACAGGAGATATTCTAGTCCGCCCAGTTCATGGAACCATTTGGCCCAGCTGTTAGCCAGAGAGCTAACATTACGCTAGCAAGATTCAAAGTCAATAACACAGCATACAGTTGACAAACAGTAAATATAATTTGACAATATGTTAAACAACAGGACTGGAGAGCTATCTATCAATAGATTTTCACCACAGTGATTGCGTCTCAAGTCCCGGCACTGATACCTCCAAGGCTGCCTGGGTCAAGGCAAGATGGAGGGACCAGTGCAAGTCAGCAGAACCATCAAGGCTCCACCACCACACTGAAGACCCCACAGATGTCCCAAAAGCAATGGACAGGCTTAGGACGCTTCAGGGCAGCAATGCAAAAATGGGGTCTGATGGACAGCGCCCACTGCAAATGTGGGGACCCACTACAAACTGCGGAATACATAATAACCAGCTGCCCCAAACACCGGCCACCGAATGGTGATCGTGGTCTAATCCACCCTTTGTCAAGACCCGCCCATGGTCCCGCCCCCCTTGGTTACTGTTGCTGGGTTCGACAAGCCAAGCCTCGCGGGGGTTCATTCCCATAGGAAACACTGGAAAATACTGGGAGATATAACTTTCTCATAATTCGAACTGAATCAATCATTCTGTCCAAAACACAGTGTCAGTGATAGAGAACAAACGAGGCTACAGTTGAGTGAACGGGCATTACATGACATATCCAAAAACTTGTGAAAATCGCTGTTTTGTCCCGATGTCTGACGGTAGCCATAGCCACTAAAGTGAGCTGGGGACATGGATGTAAACTGTAACTGCAACGTGACTGGTGCACGGAGTCATACAACTGAGTGGCGGTGATTCTAGTTTCTTTTGAGACTCAAACTGAACGTTTCTCCTCCATGTTTTTCCTTCATTACTTTAAGAGATCACAAATAAACGGCTGCATGTTTTTTCTGTTTCTCCTCATTCTTTGTGGCAAACCTGGTCTCTTTCCAAAGTCATTGAATATTGGCACTTGGGCACCACTGACCACTACGTCAGAAGACTGACAAAAAAAAGCTGCCCTTTCACTTCGGCACGATACACAGCTAGACACTGTCAGAGTGTAATGGCACCTAACAGCATTAGAGGGAAACACACGCGGACATCACTTCATTATTTTATCCTGTTGGACATTTGTGTGAAGTTTTGTCATAATTAGCATATGACTTCTTGAGTTATGGCAAAAAACATGTTTTGTGAGGTCACACTGACCTTTGACCACCAAAATCTTATTAGCTCATTGTTGAGTCCAAGAGGACATTTGTGCCAAAGTTGAGGAAATTCCCTCAAGGCCTACTTGAGATATTGCGTTCACAAGACTGAGACATATGCAAGGTCACAGTAAACTTGAGCTTCGACCTTCAAAGTTCACCATGAAGTCCAAGCAGATGTTTGTGCTAAATTTAAGAAAAAATCCCTATAGGCACTCTTGAGATATCATGTTTACGAGGATGAGATGGATGCAAGGTCACAGTGACCTTTGATCAATTAAATCTAATCAGTTCATCATTGAGTCCAAGTGGACGTTTGTGTCAAATATGAAGACATTCCCTCAAGCAGTACTTGATAAATTGCATTCACAAGATGATATAGTCTAGGTCACAGTGACACTAACTTGTGACCATCAACCTATCATCATATCAATCATTGAGTCCAAGTGGACGTTTGTGTCAAATTTGAAGACATTCCCTCAAGGAGTACTTGAGATATTGCCTTCACAACAACAGGATGGACAGACGTATATGTGTAAGGAGAAATGGACAGAAAGACAACCTGAAAACATAATGCCTGTGGCTATCACCGGCACAGAGCCATAAAAAGAGGACAGAACGAGTTGGACTGAGAATAAAAAGGGGACAAGTGAGGCAGGAATCATCCTGACAAGAGATGAAATGGCCTCGGGCACAGATGGAAAATCACAAAAGGTTTCCTCCGCCTGTAAGACGGCGAACATCCACAGAACGTGTGTTCGATTTAGGGTGCTTACCTAAAAATGTAAAGTCTACAGTGAACGTGTTCGACAACCTGCACATGACTACATGTGGGATGTAAAGATGAACAGGAAATGAAAAACAGCGCTCACAAAACAGCCAGGAAACACAGACAGAGGAAAGCCCTCTCATCAAATTAGCAGCCACCACCCTCCCCCTCCTCCTCCTCCTCCTCCTCCTCCTCCTCCTCCTCCTCTCTGTCGGGGAGGGAAACCTTTCAATTAGCTCATGCTGTGCATATCACACAACAAAAGACCTGTCCCAGCCCGTTAACGTTAGCCAAGCAGGCAGACGTCTCTCCGTAGTTAACACTGAAGAATTAGCTTCCAGCGTTCAAACTACTCAGCCAACAGGAGCGTGAGGCGTGTGTGTGTGTGTGTGTGTGTGCGGTGGAGCGAGCTCCACACAATAGAGTCGAGGGTTATTTGTCTATTTCCCCCGGGAGAATCTAATAAAGTTGTTTACAAGCAGATGTTGAATAAAGACACACAATGCGCTGCTCCTCGCCCTCCCGCCCCCTCAGGCAAACCCATTCACTTCCTCTCTTCAATAAGAAAAGGCAACACTGCCCTATAGAATTTACCATCTAGGGTGGATAATTGATCTCCGCTGCTGCGCCGAGGAAGGTATACCAGTGTGAGATAAAGAGCGGGCAGTCAGGGAGATATTTTCTGTCTCTCATAAACATTGTCTCTGACAGCTCTCACAGCTGATTTTGGACATTTAAGTTCAAGCTTCACGGGTTTTAGGATCTAATTTTATCTGTATGTGTTTGCTTAAAGGAAGACAGCGACCCAGTCACCAGATAAATGTTGGCAACGTACGTTCATGCAAAACAAGGATACATCACATCTGTTGTTAGATAGGAACCTTCAACTTCAAGTTTCAACAGCTCTGTGGTTTTATTTAGGCTCAAAGACCACATGGTTATGGCTTAAAATACCTGCTTTTGTTGGCAAAATATAGGCTGGAAAAATAACGATGGCTTGGTAAAAACAACCACCGTTTATTGTGCAATCCCGGCAGGTAAGGCAGCGATATCTCCATTAAAAGCAGCTGTGTTTTGTGGCACTACTGCGGCTGGAAATGTAGCAATGTTCCTGTAAAACACAACCAGTTTTTGTGGCATTATGCTGGCAGGAAACACAGTGATATCTTGGTAAAAAAACAGTCTCTATTTGTGGCACTATCCTGGCAGGAAACAAAGTGATGTCTCCATAAAAAACAACCAGTTTTTGTGGTACTATGCCGGCAGAAGACGCAGCGATATCTCCGTTAAAAACAGCTATTATTTAAGGCACTCTCCTGACAGGAAACACAGTGATATCTTGGTAAAATACAGCCACCTTTTGTGGCACTATGCCGGCAGTAAACCCAGCAATATCTCTGTTGAAAACAACTGCTTTTTGAGGCACTTTCTCAACAAGAAACACATCAACGTCGCTGTAAAAACAAATGTATTTTGTGGCACTATCCCGGCAGGAAAGACAGCGATGTCTCCGTAAATACAGCCACTATTTGTGGCACTATGCCGGCAGCAAATGCAGCGATATCTCAATTAAAAACAGCTTTTTTGTCATGGCACTCTCGCGGCAGGAGACACAGCGATGCTCATTAAAATACAACACTTTTGTAACACTATCTTGGCAGGAAATGCAGCAATATTTCTGTTAAAAAAAAAAAAAAAAAAAAAAAAAAAACTTTTCAAGGCATTCTCCCAGCAGGAAATGCTGTGATATCTCAGAAAAATACAACAAATTTGTGGCACTATGCCGGCAGGACACACAGCTGATTTTTGTGGCACTATCCTGGCAACAAACGCGGCGGTAAAAACAACCACATTTTGTGGTACTATGCTGCAGAAAACACAACGATATCTCCGTTAATAACAGCTGTTTTTAAGGCACTCTCCGAGCAGGAAATGCCACAATGTCTTGATTAAAAAAACTGCCACTTTTTGTGGCACTATGCCGGCAGGAAAAACAGTAACAGGTTTCTAAAAACACACTCGCTTATGGCAGCAAAAACAGTTGCTGGAAACACAGCAATAACTCGCTAAAACCACCCAGCTTTGTTGTGTGTTGGTCTCAAACAGCGATCTGCAGTTTGGCAGGTGTCACACCATCTGCCATCCCCTCCACCTCTACACGACGATGACACGTGTGAAACGTACAAATGTAACGTATTCATAGTTTACGGAAACGTACGATGCCAACATTTCCTTCTGCAGACAGACAGACAGAGGAAGTTGTTATTTAAATAAAAATGATTTTACTGCGTAAAAAATAAAAGAAAACTTATGTTTGAGCTGTGTATGACCACCTGCCAACACCACTGCACTCGTCATATGAGATCCAGCTGGTAGTCTGTCTCGCTCTGGGCACTTTGTTGTGTAATGGGATTAATTTTCACAGAAACGTTCAGACACATCCAGAAACAGCTGATGAACATAGACAGACTCTGACAGGCTGGAGGCACAATAAAAGGACAGTCCATTTTATCTGTGCTTTAATATACAAGTGAGTTTATTTCACTGTGAGACACTGAGCAGGCTGTGCAAACAACATTTAAGAGTCAAATATTGGAGCTGCTCCTCACTGAAGATGTTTCCTCTCTGTGAGAGCGAGCACTGGTCATCGTCCTGTTCACTGTCCTTTTAGCTCTTCTTTGGTCTCCACACACCTCCAGACGCCCGCTCCATAAAGACTTGAATGAACTTAACAAATGAGTCGGGGCTAAAGCAGTTCCATAAAGGTCAATTCAAGTTCATGCAGTCAGACTAACTCAACACAGGCTCCAGTAGTCAAGCTAACTGCATGTGCACGTTTCTTTCAGGGTGCTTTTTTAGTTGGGCAAAATGAGCTCAGGTCTGTTTGTGCTGTCAGTACAGTTCATTTGCGCTGCTGTGAAAGCTGTCAGTGTTGCCCTGGTGTGGACTGGTTGATTTGCAGTCTAATAACAGCCTAATAATTCTTACAATCTGTTATTTCCCCGTGAGCTCTTTGTGACAGCGAGGAACATAAATAAACACTTTAGAAGCATTAAAGTGCTGCTGCATTTATTTCCGTCAGTCACCAGAATTCAATTTCCCCACGTGGGTCCTGGCGATGCCTGTCAGCTGGTGGAACTTCCTGTTTACTCCTCTCGGTTCATTTGTAACCCAGCTGCCATAAACCAAACCAGTGAGAAACAATGACGAGAAATGGCTGATCAATTAAAAGTTTAAATGTTATGAAATGTTTTGAAACAACCTCCTGAAATCTCGGGCACAATATTCAAACAGAACAGAAAACCTGTATGTTATTAGAATATCTCGATATGAAACTTTAGGCCTGCAAATGTTTACATGTTTACTGGACATATATATATGTATATAGATATAAATATATATTATCTGTATATGTGGACTGTATCTGATGAATGAGTTCAACAAATTAAACTTTTTTATTGGGGGCAACAACGTGAATGAGGAGCAAAGACTTTGGCTGCAGGTGAAAATTAAACATTAAAATATTGTTCAGAATGGTAATTATGCCTGTAGGACATATAAGCACTTAAGCATAATCAGGTTGGTGCTACAACTGTCCAATCTCACAATGTTTAATTGTGTTACCTCCTGTTTTTCATTAAAAAAATACACCAGCACATATAAGTTTACTTTTTTGATCCATTGTTACTATAAAAAACACTGATTACAGCAGCTTTTATGGCGTCTTGTCACGATTTATTAATTTTAAAACCAGAAATTATTAATGAACTATCGTCTTTTTTCCTCCACGGTAGCTGTCAGGCTGAGTGTGAAACAACAACCACACAGGAAGGAGGGAAGTTTGAGCCCCCGCAGAGCTGCTGTGTAAAAATAGAATTAATTTAGTAGATAGAAATGTCGTCTGAAACACGACCACCTAAAGTCCATTTGAAGCAAATCATAAAATGTTACTTGTAATTTGTTAAAAATGTCTTCTATGAGTCATGGCACCATGCCGGCTGGAAACGCAGTGATGTCTTGGTAGAAAACAACCACATTTCATGGCACTGTTCTGACAGTAACCGCACCGATGTCTCAGTAAAAAACAGCTGCTTTTCGTGGCACTTTCCCGGCAGGAAACAAATCAATGTCTCTGTAAAACACAGACATTTTGGCGGCATTATCTCGGCTGAAAATGCAAAATCACAATAAAAAAATTGCCTATTTTTGTGGTACGATTACAGTGCAGATGTCCCGACATGATTTTGACCAAATTTGGGCAGGTGAGGAGAAGCAAATGTTCCCAGAAATGATTATCTGAATAAAAGAAATCAGCAGCATAAGTGACAGGAAACACCTTTTAATGTGTGTTGGAAAGGTCGTAGGTGTGTCAGCTGATACTGCTCGTTTGTCAGACACTATAAATAGTCGTGATGTACCAATTCTTTGGCTTCCTCGCAAGTAAACCCTCAAGTGTCTGATCCTATGTGTTTTGGGACTCTTTATTCCACAACAAAATGAAATGATGTCTTTTAATTCTCATTTAAAACAAACCTCACGGACTGCATTTTTTCATCTGCGTAATATTGTGAAAATTAGGCCTATCCTGACCCGAAAAGATGCAGAAAAATTGGTCCACGCTTTTGTTACCTCTAGGCTGGATTACTGTAACTCTCTATTATCAGGTAGCTCTAGTAAGTCCTTAAAAACTCTCCAGCTAATTCAGAATGCAGCAGCACGTGTACTAACAGGAACTAAGAAACGAGATCATATTTCTCCTGTTTTAGCTTCTCTGCACTGGCTCCCTGTAAAATCCAGAATTGAATTTAAAATCCTACTGTTAACTTATAAAGCTCTAAATGGTCAAGCTCCGTCATATCTTAGAGAGCTCATAGTGCCATATTATCCCACCAGAACACTGCGCTCTGAGAACGCAGGGTTACTCGTGGTCCCTAAAGTCTCCAAAAGTAGATCAGGAGCCAGAGCCTTCAGCTATCAGGCTCCTCTCCTGTGGAATCATCTTCCTGTTACGGTCCGGGAGGCAGACACCGTCTCCACATTTAAGACTAGACTTAAGACTTTCCTCTTTGATAAAGCTTATAGTTAGGGCTGGCTCAGGCTTGCCCTGTACCAGCCCCTAGTTAGGCTGACTTAGGCCTAGTCTGCCGGAGGACCCCCTATAATACACCGGGCACCTTCTCTCCTTCTCTCTCTCTCTCTCTCTCGTATTCTATTACTGCATCTTGCTAACTCGGCCATTCTGGATGTCACTAACTCGGCTTCTTCTCCGGAGCCTTTGTGCTCCACTGTCTCTCAGATTAACTCATATCACAGCGGTGCCTGGACAGCGTGACGTGTGTGGTTGTGCTGCTGCCGTGGTCCTGCCAGATGCCTCCTGCTGCTGCTGCCATCATTAGTCATTAGTCATACTTGTACTGTTATTATACACATATGACTATTGTCACACATGTATACTGCCAGATATTAATACATACTTTCAACATATTGTACCACAGTAGCCAGAACTATAACTATAATATTATTACTTTCATTAATGTTGCTGTAAGCTACTGTCATTACCGTCTGTCCTGTCTCTCTCTGTCTCTCTCTCTCTGTCTCTCTCTCTCTCTCTCTCTCTCTCTCTCTCTTTCTGTCTCATTGTGTCATATGGATTACTGTTAATTTATTATGCTGATCTGTTCTGTACGACATCTATTGCTCGTCTGTCCGTCCTGGAAGAGGGATCCCTCCTCAGTTGCTCTTCCTGAGGTTTCTACCGTTTTTTTCCCCGTTAAAGGGTTTTTTGGGGAGTTTTTCCTGATCAGCTGTGAGGGTCATAAGGACAGAGGGATGTCGTATGCTGTAAAGCCCTGTGAGGCAAATTGTGATTTGTGATATTGGGCTTTATAAATAAAACTGATTGATTGATTGATTAAATTAAAAATAGCTTTTTCTGGTGGCACTATCCTGGCCGGAAATGCAACGATGTCCTGATGTAAAACAGCTGTTTTTTCCAACACTGAGTGTGTTTACATGGACAGTTTAATTCCCTTTTCATTCAGAATGAAAGTTCAAGTGATCTTGTAAACACCTAATTCGGAATGAAAATGGCCAATGCGATTGAAAATTCAATCCGATGTAAGGGGCTGGAATATTCCGTTTCTAATTCCCAATGAAAGAATTTCTCACACTTGTATACACTCATTCCTCTTTAAGTTCATTCCGGTCTTTCTGCACATGCTCATTTCCTTGGCCTTTTGGCGCCATGACGTATATAGCGCGCATAGCAATGGGCTGAGATAGAGCAGTCGGACTCGTTGCACTCACCGGTTTCCATTCTCCACAGCACGGTCTTCTATCTCCCTTCTTCGACCTTCTACCTCCCTTCTCCTCCTCAACAGATGAAGCATTAGCAGAACAAGGTTGTTGTCGTACTGCTGCTTCAAGAATATAAGCAAAACAAGCCTGAAAAAGGCACTAAGAACGGCGTCGTCAAGCATCTTGTTATCTGGAGCGAGGACTACAGTGTTTTCTTCCGGTAAACGTAAACATATAACATCCGCCCCGCCCCCTATCCAATCAGAAACCTTCCCTGCCCCAAACCTTGCGCAGACCTGAATAAAGGCGATTAAACTGATCTCCCATGTAAACCGAATGATTTCATTCAGATTTATTTCATTCTGAATGAGAAGCCATCATGTAACTGCACCCATTGTCTCGGCAGGAAACGCACCGGTGTCTCCATAAAAAACAAAAAAAACCAACACTTTTCATAGCACTGTCCCACCAGCAGACTCGGCACTGACTCGATAAAAAAAACAGCTGCTTTTTGTGGCACTATGCTGGCAGGAATCATAGCGTACTGTGTTCACTGGTTTCGATTAGTGATCTGCATCTTCGCAGGCGTCAAGCAATCCGCCATCTCCTCCAGCTCCCGATAACATAAAAACCTCTTCTCTGTGACTTTGCAACTTTCCTGAAGAATCAGACAAAGATTCAGCGGTTCTCAGTTTTAATATTCCGAGGACAGTTGGTGTGTTCAGGACTGTTTGAGCTGCATCAGATGTGACAAGACGAACAGATATGTGAGAGGACGAGACGCACGGTGTGTTTGTGTGTGTCTCTAACAATTAAGACCAGCAGCTGAACGCTGGCTTTACAGTTAAGTAAAGAAGCTCATGTATGTGTCGGATCATCTTCCACTGAACATCTGTCGTCTCATCTGCTCGCTGTAATTGTCTGATGTTGAAGAGTTTGTTTTTCTTTGGCTGCAAAAATTTAAAACCAGCTTCAAACTCAAATATCGGTGTAGAGAAATATATTATCTCTGACCAACTTCTTCAACAACAGATCCGTCCTGCACTCCGGGGAATAAAGCTCATCTGTTTATAATGTGAATGTGACAAACAGCACAAAGATATTCGTTTCCACAAATACAAACACTCTCTTAGTCGTAGAATAAGAAGCAGCAGAGGAAGACAGAGCCATCAGCTGATCTGCCCGTTAAAGCCCTCGATGACCCAAGAAGACAAACAGCAGATCTGCAGAATGAAGCTCAGATCTTTGAGTTTTAAGAGATATCTGACAACATTTAACTTCATATTAGCAGACGTTCTGCGCTCACAGCTTTTGTTTCCCTTCTTCTCTGTTTACGTTGATTTCAAAGCTCTCTGTGGTGAAACTTTGAGTTGAAATGGATCCACTTTGGAACAGAGGCGGATTGATCTAACTCTGACGGCTCTAACAGCAGATATAGATAACTGCCCGGCCGCGAGTGAAAAGATAACGACTGAGATTGAATCACTGTTCCGCAAGACACACTGCAATTTTAACAAGCCTGGAAACTTTGTGTGTATCAAGTGGAAAAAGTTTGAAAATAACAATGCAGATGACAGGAAAATGATTTTGTTTGTTGCACAGACGTTATGCAGAGCACACGTTCCCCTGTGGTGGGAAGATTTCAGATCCAGCTGTACGCCGTCTGATAGGAAACAACAATGTTGGATATGTTTTTATTGCCATTTGATCAAACACAATGTGCATCTGCAGCTTTATAAGAGCGCCCTCACTTCACACACACACACAACAAAGGACCAATGAGTGTTAACTTCTTCTGAATGAAGCTAAATTGTTGCTCAGTCAGTCATTTATCTGCTCTTTATATGGCTGTTATATCAGACACTTACAGCTCAGATCTTTGTTACACAGTCCTGTGAAAAGCTCTGTGCCTTCCAGCAGCAGAGATTTAACAAGACCTTTATATAAAATAAAACCGTCATGAGATACTTTTGTTATACGCTGCTGATTAAATTTGGATTATTACTTTGTCTGGACGGATGTCTGGAAGATGAGAAGCTGCAGTTAGGTTTGCAACTGATGGCACCAGGAGGGCCAGTAAAGCTGCGGGTCCACAGTTTGTGGCCGGGATGAGAGGTGTCCCTCATGCTGCACGCTCTCCACAGGCGCCGCAATGGCAGGAGGTGAAGAACGGATAATGTGTCAGGGGCCCCGTTTACACCTGGTATAGTCTCTATATACAGACTCTACATTCAGTGAAGGTAGAGTCTGTAGGCAAACCCCGGAGATCTTGCCTCCGGAAGAAGAGCGGAAGAGCCCTGGTTTCCAGTTGTAGGCTGTTTGTAGGCCGCGTAATATTGACCAATCACGTTTGAGCTGGCTGCAGTTGTTGCCAGGTTAAACGGTCCGTGCGGTGAACTAACGAGGCGGAACATAATTGGTGTCACTGCAAACTCTGAATCCATCGCAATGGTTCAGCATATTTACTTATATATAAACGGAAGTCGGAAACATAAATTCGCCTCCTCCGCCCAAATCAAACCGGAATGCCAAAAAATCAGGGGTCTGCCCCCAGAGGCTGTATCGCCGTCTGCTGGAAGTCAGACGGCGAATACAGCCGATGGGTTCCGAGAATGCACCTGGTATGAACATGTGTCCTGGGTGATCTGATCACAAGTGAACAGCTCTACAGCCCCGTCTCCACCAAACCCTTTCAGTCCAGCACCTTTGGAACCAGCAGTAAGCCTTCAGACATGGTACCTAGACCCTCGGTGTGTTCAGACAGTCCTCTTAAATGTGGGCGGGGTTGTTGTCACTCACTGCTCCGTCCAGCACTCGCTGTATTTCCTCATCAGCGGTGACACAGATGGAAGTCTGCACCTGGTTTATCGTCCACAGAACGAGGCTGCACGCCCACATTTTCACAACAAAATAGAACAGGCTGCAGTGAGAGTCTCTCTCCATGGGATATTTAAAAATAGCAGCTTTGTGCATTTAGTCCTTCTCAGGCAAGCTCAGGGGTTTAGTGTTGCTGTAGCCCACAGGAAGTGAGGATTAGAATATATGACCTTCACATAATCCGCTCCAAATTAATCTATATTTTTAAAGTCATTACTAAAAGTGTGTGTCATATAAAAACTAAAGTGATGCTCAAAGTTGTCACAGTGAAATTTAAGGTGTGCTGATGGATTCACGTCATCAACTCATGCATTGAGTAACATTACAAGTTAACGTTCCACCTTAAAAGTTGCCGGCAGTCGACCCAGTGAATGAAGTTATTTTTTCTCTTTCATTTTATAGTTGTAGTTTACTGATGTATGAACAGAGGTTACATAAAACCAGAGTGAGCGTCCTCTACTGACCAATCAGACTGCAGGGTTTCTAGCTCCACCTTTTAGTACCAGATCTGTGTGCTAGGTACCCCAACAGAGGGGGGACCAAACATGGGGACGCTAAGGAACGCTTCTGTTGGGACCATCCACAACTTTACACTGTGGAGACAGAAAAGGGCCTTTGGAGCAGTGCATGTTTGTATTTGTATTTGGGACCCATCGGTCCAACAGCCCAGTGGGTTTTTGGTCCAATGGGACATTTTTCAGAGTGCTGGTGTTTTGTAATATGGAGCTGTCAGAAGATCAGAAGGAGAGAATCAACAAGACTTACGAACACACAGGTTTCCACTTTCATAGAAGCCCGGGCAGCACTGAGAGCGTCGCCTGTACATGGTCCTCACTCCTCTCCTGTATGCCGTCTTGTAGCTGATCCTGTGACACACACACACACACACACACACACACACATAAAGTTGATGTATCTCTGTGATTTCTTTCCATTAAAACAGCACGACTACATTTGAATTTTAAACCAACACGTCACATCTTATGGCGCAGCTCTGTGAGAGCGCTGTAGTAAAAATGTGTTCACGTCACGACACTCCTGATAGACGAGCGACACTTAAGCGTTTAAGGGAGTTTCGGCGACTCATTCAAGGACGCTGATGTTGTCTGACATTTCAGCTTCAGATCAATGACTCAGCTCTTAGCTGGGGGAGCTAAACTGGTGGCTATAAAGCTTAATGTGGTCATTAAAGCCGATACTCCGACGGTCGCTCATGAAAATGACCACATCAGGCGGAGCTCAACTGCCGGAGTTGGGTAGTAGACACTCATGACAGACTGCAACACGAGTACATACAGTACAAGATGTACTGCGTTAGACATGGTGCAAGTAAGATGTCTCTGAGGTGAAGACAGAAACCAAACGTGAGCACACGAACTGCCTCTCTGTCTCTGACTGTGACGCATGTTCAGCATGTTTGATGATTTCTGCAGTTTTTGGCCTATATCCACCTGTTTTAATGACCTCATAGTCACTGTGATGATGAACAACAACAATCACTTCTGGGCAGACAGCCAGCAGCTGATTTGAATTGCATACATACGTGAAATAAGAAACTTGTTGATTTCTGTCGTCATTTTCAGCCCTAACTGTAACATTTAAAGATCTACAGTTAAACACGGTGGTCCGACTGATCTAACAGTTTATTTCATGTCCTGTGTTGCTGCGCTGTCATCTTTCATAAACCAGATCTACCAGCACAGAAGCGCAACAGCGTCCTGCTGTGGGTGGGGCTGTAGCAAAAAAACCTTATCCAACTAAAAATGCTAATATCAGTGTAAGTGTAGGCTATATTCAAAACGTTATCTTCACTTTACCTTTCACACTTACTAACCCTGGCAGCAGTAGACCAGCAACTTCTGTGTTTTGTGAGGTAAAATGACTGTGTATGTCAGTGGAGTCTGGAGCCTTTGACATAAGGCTTCAGTTCCACATTAGCAAAGCAGAGGAGTGAAAATATTCTAAATAAAGTGCACACTTAACCCGATACTGATCATTTTAGGTGGCTGAAAACTAACTAAAACTAACATCATGTCGCTCCAGTGTGTGATGTCAGGCCGCATGTCGGCTTCACAGAAGCAAAAGAGGCGTGAGGAGTGTGACATGTAAGACAACAGCGTCGACCTCCATTGTGACATATAGCATACGTGTCAGCAGCTCTTTAGAAACAATATCAATGGCATCACATGTCAATAACAATCATGTCGCGTCTCTGTTATATGGTGGCTGATCTCGTCCTCTGCTCGGAGCGTAAGGAGCTTCTGGACCTCACTGTTTTCACTGTCAGCAGGAGCTGGTGCAGCAGCCCCTCCATGACGAGCTCAACACTGTTGGACGAACACTGATTTTTTTTTAGGTGACCCTGCTTTAATCTGTGTTTTTACTGGTTTTAATCACCAGAAGGTCTCATTGATAGGATCCATACTAAAATGCACACATGCAGACAAAAGCCCAAACGGCACACGGCAAAAACATATTCTGATTTATAAAACCACAGTACGCAGTTCCCTTTCATATATCAACTTGATCCACATGTGGATCCGCCTCACACTCCGCCCTCTACACGCCCATGTTCTACCTTAAATGGTCAGTGCAAAGCTCCTCCTGAATGCTGATGCAAAGATATGAGCTGCTGATCAACGGGACAGTGTTTCAATGTTTACACCATCAGAATGATTCACACCACTCTCCACCCTGGGACACCATCTGATGATGGAGGTTTGATCTGTGAGCACAGTTTATTTATGTGGGGATGTGATGGTGAGACAGCGCTGATGAAATACTGAGCAGAAGTCGATGTGTTGAGTTGGCTTATATTTGTTACAACTGAAAGGTGTTTATGGAAAAGTTATGGCTCACTAGCATCAGAACTACTGTAATAACACCATTAGGTTAAATGTTTATGAAGAGGTGGATCTTTAAGTAAGGTGTGATATTTCTACAATCAATTTCTCATCATCTGCGTCACCAATTTCCCGTCTCGAAAATGTTCGTACGCACGGATCAGAGTTTTCCTACATGTGCGCACATTCTTCTTTTGTTTTTATAGATCACAACCTCTGCGTGGGAAGTGGCGTGCGCCTCTTTCAGGCCTCAGGCTATTTGTTTTGGAGCGGTAGAGACCTCTGTGGATAATTCAGCTCCCAGTGAAAATCTCTGGAGCAATGAACCCTGAGGGAATTCTCACCAGGAGACACTGACTGCAGTGACGGCTTTGCTTCGTCTTTCTTACGTGTTTTGACTGAGAGACCTCAGGCAGCAGCAGAAAACTGCTTCCTGTCAACAATCATTTTTGATTTATCAAGCTGAAATTGATCTGCTACTTTTCTGTTTTACATCACAGTAAATTGAATATTTGAAATTCGGGCTGTTGATCAGATTAACCTGAGCGATCTGAAGTTTTTACTTTGAGCTCTGACAAACTGTGACGGCACTTTTCCACATTATCTGACACTTTATAGCCAGAGTTATTAATTTGTTAATGAAACACAGATTAAATGATGTTGAAAAAAATCATTAGCTGCAGCACTACAGTCGACAGCTTGTGTCCGTACCTGTGTCTGGTGCATTTGAACCAGTTAAGGATGTCGGTGCAGCGGGTGTAGTAAACCTGGTCAAACGGATGAGCGTAGGACTCCTGCACCGTCACAGCGTAGCTGAGGGGACAGAGAACACAACACAGATTAACAGGAGGCCTCCAAACACTTGATGATAACACCTGCACAATTCATTTCTAATCTTGAATAAATATTTGTCATTAATAAATTAACAGGCAGCCTGCCGCACATTAAATTCAAGGATATTATTCTCATTACCCTCGAGGCTTCGCTGAAACGTGAAAACTCTAAATGGCACCGTGGTGGAAGCTAAAAGCTGAAAATCACTGAGGGAAGTTTTTTTCTCGTGACGCTCAATAATGTTTCTTCTTAAAATAAATCAGCAGTATTGATCTCAGGATGAGAGCAGTGTGTCCTTGTGCAATTTTAAAATCTGAAATAATGTTGAAAAGGTCATCGATTCTCTCGGAGCACTTTAAACACTTTATTTCCTTAAAAACCACAAACTTTCAGGATTTTCAAGAATCCTGACAAAACTTCACATCTGCTTTCTGTAATGTTCTGTTGTGCTGTAACGACACGTCTGACGCAGTGCGTGCTGAGTAAAGGTGACTGAACTGAGCCTAACCTTTAGTATAAAAAGTGAAACTCTAACAGTCATCAGGGGTAATATCCATTTCCCCCGTTCCCTCTGATTACACTGAGAGATTATCGATCACAGCACATGCACTCTGCGTTGCTCTCATCAGAGAGGACATTGTGCTTTTACTCAGTGTCGCTCTGAGTGGCGAGACCACTCAAGCAGTCACATTACCATCGCTGTGGATTTACGGCCTCTGCGTGTCCCCAGGAGGAAACCTTTTGCTTTTGATTATTGGCTAACCCTCAGAGGTGATTTGTGGCGGGGAGTCCATTACTTCACTGCAGCGTTTTGAGCCGTGTTATTTCACTTTGAATATTGAACTGGGACTGAACTGACCTCTCCCAGTGGCTGCACACGTTGGGGTCATCCGGGTTGAGGGGCGACGCCACAGAGATCAAGCCGAGCAGGTGGAGCCACAGCAGGGCTCGGGGGGAGACCCCACCGGCCCCCATTGTCCTCTTCCCTCCGACCCTGAGGAGAGCAGAGAGAGACAGTGAGTTCACCTTTAAAAGTCTGCGGTGTCGTACATGAGTCAGAAAAGATACAAGGAGAGTACAAACCTGCAAAATAAAAAAATGCAGTTTGTTTGCACGTTGTTTCCATAATGCCTCCATGGGCTATCACCAATGCAGAGGCATAAAGAAACCTCATCAGCTGACAGTGTGCTGCTTCATCATTTATAAACAACACACCTGACCCCTCTGTACTCATGTCCAGTGGTGGAAAGTAACTAAATATATTTACTCAAGTATGGAAGTAGGGAAACTTGAACAGCTATGAACAAACGTGCCGCGGCTCCGTCACAACTAGTCGAATCCACTCGGCTGCCCGGCAGAGATCTGCTCTCTACTGAGTGCACTTATAGTTTATTTGTTCTATTGTTTTTATAGTTTCACTCAGTGTGCTTCTGCTTTGTTGCTCTTATAGTTGTCATCACTTGTTTCCTGTGCTTCTACCTTTTACCTGTGACATCTGTGGAGCACTCTGGGTCACCTTTGGGTCTGAAATGTGTTGTACAGAAACATCTGCCTGGTCTGAGTCCACTACACTTCAGAGGGAAATGTTGTACTCTCTGCTCCTCTGTGTTTTTCCAACACATATAGTTACACTTAAGACTTTTATTACATTAAAGAAAGAATATGATAAGCCAGTGTGGTGTTAATGATTAAACACCTGGTCGGCAGGATTCTGGGCTGTGACCCTGGCTGATCCCTGTTGAGTTTCACATGTCTGTGTTTGCAGCAGTTCTGACCCAGGAGTTTTTTACTCTTTAACCTTCTCTGATGAAACAAATGATTTCATCTTCTCTCCCATTAATCATCTGATGACCCCTCAGATTTATCTAGTGACCCTTTAGAGGGCCATGACCCCTAGGTTGGGACTCACAGGACTAAACTGACAGCAGCATTAACAGTAACACCTCACTCACACACTGATGCATCAGTGTAAAGACTCAGATAATGTCAGACAGGATCATGTATCAGTCACAGAGGCTGTTTCCTGTGAGAGGAGTACTCCTGGTACTCTCTAACTGAAGGATCGGAGTACTTCCTGCGTACAGGCTGAACCCCCCGTGGCCGCCGCTCGTTATGTGGAGCAGTAGGTATGATGCTGAGAATCAAACAGCAGCAGGTGGGAAACTTTAATTCAGTCTTTTTGCAGATTTGAAGTGTTTACAGAGACGCTGGAGAACTTTACATTTGGATTCAGCTGCTTCAAACCTGATCAAATATTCAACCCATCACCATGACAAATGTTGGCGCTGTGTGTCAGGAGGGTTATTTATGAAATGTAAGTACTTCATCAGAGTAATGTAACTTATTACATTTGATTACTTCTCTAACAGATGTTTTAAACTGGACATTAAAGCTGGAAAATGTCTGAAAGTAGTCTCTGACAAAACAACAAGACATTTCCACGCAGCAAAAAGATGCAAAGACACAAAATGAAGCCACATTCTGAACCATTTATTGAAAAGAACATATTTGGTTTTAACCCCTTTGTAATCACCTACATTTTGATCAGTAACTGTAACTGACTACAATTTATTTTGTAATTTAATAACGTGTAAGTAGTTACTCTCCAACACTGACTGTAAGTTTCTGCAAACCACAGATAAATTACATCTGTACTTTATTAATTAGATGGATGTCACATGTGGATGTACGCATCCACCACAGCTTGGATGAGGAGTCAGGAGCAAAGGTTCAACACTTCTGCATTAAACAGTATTAGAATATATCCAAACTAGTCCATACTCATTGAGTGCACAGTTGCCCACGTGCAGTTTCACATGGTGTGTGTTTGGGATACAGGTCATAGGAAACTGCAGATCAAATAGTCAACTGAACCCATGAAGAAGAGCAATGTATTCAGACAGAGTGTTTGTGAATTTGACAGTACGATTGCAGCCACAGCGATCAGTCGCATTTTAGCTATTTTTCTGTTGTTATAGCGCCACCCAGTTGCCAATTAGAGTTAAATTTCTCCAGTCACCTTGAGGCGTCCTGTTCTACATATCTACCAAGTTTAGTAAAAATCCATATGGCGGTTAGGCCTAGATAAGAAATGAGCTCTCTAGCGCCCCCATTTTGTTTGATGGGGTCAATAATGGAGGGGTCCCCTCAGATTATGTGTGGTCATATGTCTACAAAGTTGCGTGGTGATGGGTGAAACCCTTGAGATGTTATACACCTTTATGTGATGAGCCACGCCCTCCGCAATATTCATTGCCTTATAGAAGCTCAGTTTTAGTAAGTTTTCCAACTTTTGCCAAGAGGGAACTTTAGATATTGGTCCCTAGATTATGTTCACCCAGTTTCATGCAGATCGCTCAAACTTCCTAGGAAGAGATCCATTTGAAGTGTTTTTCAAAAAATTCAAAATGGCGGAAAATCTATATAAGCGGAAGTTATGGGTTCTTGAGGCAAATGTGTTCCTCATGAGGAGAGGCATCTCTGTGCAAAGTTTCATGTCTCTACGACATACGGGGCATGAGATATGCCCATTCAAAGGTTGACATTTCAATGGGTTGCTATAGCGCCCCCCTTTGGCCAATTGATGTTATATTGCTTCATTGGCATCCTCCCATGACCCTCTACCACTGTGCCAAATTTCACACACAGAGTTTTCCTCATTATATAGTGAGATATGTGAACACATTAGTTTAACAGCATTTAAATATATTTTCATAACATCAGTTTTTTTATTGGTTTATATTTCTTCAGGTGAAGCCTGAGTGGACATGTGACAAACTCCTTCAAAAATGCATGTGGTGGGTTAAACCATGGAACACATGAGGCTCAGCAGAAGGGACCTACTGAAAGACAATCTATGTTGGAAACGCAGAACAGATCGTGGCACATATTCACATGCATTATGGGAATGTCCTGGAGTTTCTCCTCTGTGGAGGAACGTTCTGGATTATATTGGTAAATAGTTAGCATGTGAACTGCACAGTTTGTCAAGACTATGTCTCCTTGGAGACAAAACTATTGTGCCGAATTAAATAAATTTGTATTTATTATATTGAAAACTGGATTTATAACCTGAGCTGGGATGATTCAGGTGTTGAAGGAGCCTCAAACTCCTTCACTGAATATGTGGATTGTTCAGACGATAGAAACGACTGCATGAAAGAATGCTGGGAAGATTAAATTGGAAAAACGATATGGTTAATGAACAATGGGACAATTTGAGCTGATATTTGTCTGGAGGGAACAATCTGGGGTACAGTACACTTGGAAGTGATTTCGCAAAGAAACATAGTACTACTACTGCAGCCTTGAAGGTTATAAATGATATAACAGAAGCCCTAGATAACAAACAGTGCTGTCTTTCTCTCTTTATAGACTTTTCTAAGGCCTTTGATACTGTGGACCATGACATTTTGACTGAACGTCTTACAGCAGTTGGGTTTTCTGTACATGCAGTTGGATGGATTGCAAACTATCTTAAAGACAGAACCCAGGCTGTCCAGTTAGAAGGTGTTTCATCTGAGGTTCTTTTATTCCACAAGGGGGTGCCACAAGGTTCAGTACTTGGCCCTTTGTTATTTACCTTGTATATAAATAATATTGGGGTGAATATTCCAAATGCAGCCTTTCATTTTTATGCTGATGACAGAGTCATATATTGCTTTGCACCCACGCCTACAGAAGTGTTTGCATAGCTGCAGAAAGCGTTTAATAGAGTGCAAGAACAGCTCTGCCAGCTGCAACTTGTTCTAAATGCTGATAAAACAAAACTTATGTTTTTCACTAACTCAAAATCAGCAAGTTCAAATCGGTCTGTCATTGTCACCAGTAATGGTCAACAAATTGGACTTGTATCTTCTTTTAAATATCTGGGGTTCTTGATTGATGACCACTTGTCTTTTAAGGCACATATTCTGTATACTGCTACGAAGCTGAAGCTTTTACTTGGATTTTATTTCCAAAATAAGTCTTGCTTTTCTTTTGGGGTAAAACTGAAACTGGTGGAGTCGACCTTTCTTCAGATTATTGATTATGGTGATGTGTTATATATGAATGCCTCCGCTCACTGCCTCCACGTGCTGGATAGTGTGTATCATGGCGCTCTGAGGTTTATCACAAACTGTGGTGCTCTAACTCATCATTGTGTCTTATACACTGAAGTAAATTTGGCCATCTTTATATGAGAGCCGGCTCAGCCATTGGTATGTCTTGATTTACAAGGCTAATAATAGAGGCCACAGTCTCCGTTCTCAGGACTTTTCACATTTTACTGTTCCTAAGGTCAGAACAGAAATGTTCTGAAAACGTTTTCTGCTCCAACTTCATGGAACAATTTGCAGTCTGAGCTCAACTCCAAAGCCTAGTATCTCTGAATGTATTTAAGTCCATGATAAATCCCATTGTATCCAGGAGTTATGAGTGCAAATGTTTCGTTTGATCTCGACCTGATTGTGTAAATTCAATTGTTTGTTATTTGCATCTTTTATGTCTATGTTTAATGTGACAATGTGTTGAAACTGTATGTGCTGCCATTCTTGGCCAGGTCTCTCTTGTAAAAGAGATCTTTGATCTCAATGGGACAAACCTGGTTAAATAAAGGTTAAAAAAAAAAATCATGATTTTTCATGTTACAAATTCAAGACAAATTTTAATTACAAAAAAAACAACATGGAAATAACATACTGGAGTTCTTACTTTAGGTGGTGTTTCCCTTTAAACAGCAGCAACACCTCGTCTCATTGTTCAGTATCGGAGCATAAACACATTGAACATGAACAAACTGTTACATTTCTCTTAACTTAATTACATCTCATTTCATCACACAACAGCATCCAATGAAATCTGAGAGCCAAACGACACATGCGGCACATTAAAGTGCTCCGTCTGAGGAGAGCTTCCTCTGCAAGCATCAGCAGGGGTGGAGGACACAAAGGACACAAAGGACAGGTGTCGTCTTTGATGACAGTGTGTCTTTGGAAATCTTTGAAATCTTAAATGTAGTGACATCTGAATTATTAGTCTTTAACAGTGCGAAGCTCAGATGGAAACATGTCTAATGTCCTCCTGTCTCTGAACCAACAGGAGTTAACGTGAAACAAACACAAAGGGTTAATGTGTGTTTCATCAGGCAGTGGGTTCAGTCCAATATGGAGGGAACACAATATCATTATTGTAAATTAAAAAGGGCGGCACAGAGCGGCTCATTGATGAAAACAGATCAATGTAATAAACTAATGAGGTCAAATTGATACAAGTTGAATTTTCAGAAACACCATAAGCAGGCTACGTCACTGTCAGTGGGCGATGTCATGACACAAAGATCACCAGGGAAGGCGAAGCAACCAGGAGGTGTAAATATGGAGATATGGAGATATTCTACAATGTGAACGATCCGGTTCACGAGGCAATGAAACTGGTGCTCGGGGAGATCCACCGTTATTTTCTGAGGAGCAGGAGGAGAGAGGCTGAATGCACGTCAGGAGAAAGGAACGCTGTGAAAGTTGAAATCTCCGCTACTTTATGCAAAATAAAATAGCAGGGCACAAACACACCGCTGAGAATGCCAATCAGGAAATGCGTCTCTGCGAACACCAGCTCAATGTGGGGCTGTGTGTCTGACATAACCAATCTTGTTTCCACAGAAATCACTCACTGCTTTACATAAAGGTTAGCTACAACAGCAGCGGGGGAAACATCACTCTTTACTCAGGCTGTCAGGGGCTTTTTTTCAAATGGAAAAAATCTCAGTGTAAAAAATATTTAAAGGGTAACTTCAGTATTTTTCAACCTGGAGCCTTTTTCCACATGTTTCTGTCTCTGAGTGACGAATGGGAACATGTTTTAAATACAGCATGAAGAGAGGGCGCTGCAGCTGACAGTAGAGTGTGGATACTCGACCTGAGCCGGTGGGACCCGTCTGAACCCGACAGGTCGGGCCAGGTTCAGATAACAAATCAGAAATTTTGCTCGGGTTCAGTTCAGGTTCAGCCCACTTGACATGCCACTGTGTTGTGCTGTGGCCTATTCAAGTGCTGGAATTTGTTATTTACGTGACAACACCTGAACGCAACACAGGCCAATAGTTACATTTCAGGCAGGAGTAAATATTCAGACTGAACTAATGAAAATGGACTTTGAAGACCGGGACCGGGACAATCTACCTGATACCACTGATGAAGTGGAACTGTACTCAACACAGAACCATACACACAACAACTTGGATCTTTTGAGCTGGTGATGAGAGCATCATCACACTTATCCAAAATTTAGCGCAGCGGTTTCTGTTGAGTTCAAGACGAGTTCATGAAGATAAAGACTTGGAAACAATGGTAAGACTTTAATTCAATTATATTTGTGTATTAAGTGTGAGGTTAGTGTGTGAGTGAGACTGCGTAAAAGGTTAGGCCACGGCGTGCCTGTTAACTCTGCTCCAATTGAGTGTGTGTGCTGTGCTAACTGTGCGTAACAGCAGCCTTTTGATGGCCATTTACACACTGTACATGTGTGATCACGGTAAACACACAAGCTGTAACCATGGTAACAACAACTACAACAGGTACCAAACTGCGTCGGGCTCCGGTCGGGTTCAGACTTAAAAATCAGAAAGTCTGTCAATGTTGGACCGGGCTCGGTTACAACTGTCTTAGACTCAGGTTGGCGGCTTGATACAGGCCACAGTGTGACCTCTCAGGGCAGGTGCACCATTAATTTAACATTGAGTTAACGTTGGTGTTTGCACCACTAATGTTATCTAATGTTAGTGGTGCGAACACAATGCTAAAGGAGTTTTGCTGCTTAAAGTGAAGCCATTTACTCACTGAGCTACCCCAGGGGAAACCAGAGTGTTGCCATGTTTCCTCAGCTACGCTGTCCTGAGTGGCGCCAAAATATTAAAATTTCACCACCTCTACATGGCTTTGAAATGCTGTGCTGAAGCTCACTGAGTCAATGAAGCGCCAAACTAAAAAAAATAGCGCCTCTTGCATTTAACATCAATTTGCATTTTTTATATGCCTCTGCGCTGATGACAGCCGCGGCCAGAGGCATCATGTTTCCGTACATACATACATACACCCCATTCTTGTGAACACTGATCTGATGAACACCTTGAGAGAATTTTTTCAGACTTTGCATGAACTTGGATTCAACAATGAACTGATTAGGTTTAGTTGGTCAAAGGTCAATATCAGTGTAACCTTGCATCTGCCACATTCTCGTGAATGCATTATTTCAAGTGTACCTTGAGGGAATTTCCATAAATTTGTCACAAACGTCCATTCCTACCGAAGAATAAACTGATCAGAATTTTACAGTCAAAGGCTAGTGTGACCTCACAAAATATGTTTTGTCCATAACTGACGAATTCATTCACTAATTCTGACCAAACTTGACACAAATGTAGCCTGGAAATCCAAAACGGCAAAGGAAAGACTTGAGCGCCATCTTCAGTTCTTCTTTTACAGAAAAAGCCAAGTCTAACTCCTTCATTGTAGCGGCCAAAGCCGTCTCAAACAACTGGTGTTCATCCGTAGCCATCTTGCTATGTTTACTGACTGATTCCAGACTTCGCCGTCGCAGCGCTGTCGTCATCTGTTTAGCTCGCCTCTGGCCCGCCTATATCAGATACACCGATATGATTGGTGCAGCTCAGTTTCTTGGGCATAGGTAATGAGCATCATTACTGATTGCCAGAGTGACTCGCTGAGCAAATTCAAATTGTGCTCTCGCGAGAACTCTGGATTTACAGGGTAACACAAATGTCTAACAGGATAAAATAATGAAGGACAAAGGTCAAAGGTCAGCTTGACTGTGACATCATCATGTTTTAACGTCATATCTCAGGAACAGAAGGGGAGACATTTGGTCAGATACTGAATTGGTGACTCTAATCTTGAAACTGTGCTGATTGTATAGATCTTCTGTGTGTGAAGCATCCATGTTTTCACTGACATGGATGGAGACTGTCAGAGACACTGGACTGGTGGGCGGAGTCACACAACCACAGGGTGGACTGGTGGGCGGAGTCAGACAACCACAGGATTGACTGGTGGGCGGAGTCACACAACCACAGGGTGGAGGTTCTAGTTTTGTTTTTCTTAAAATATATACCAGTTGGTTACCAGGTGATGAGTGTGGGGCTCACAAAACAAAATTAACTGAAACTGACATCCCTAATCTCAGCAGAAACAGGCCTTTTAGTTTAACCAGAAACAGCCCTGAAATCACCATCACCAACCCACCAGGCTCCATTTAAAGAAACAGTCATGCTAGTGTGTATAGAGGCAGCATGTTTTGAATGAAGTTTGTTTTATGATGTTAAAATGATGTTTATTTAAATGGAGTCTGGTGGGATCCTTTCATAATGTTGTCAGACACTTAGAATAACAATCTGAGCCTGTCAGTGACAAAAACAAACACTGTTAGTGGACGGACACTGACGGTGTGAACAGAGTGGTTACATTACAGCCTGTTTCACTGCTGCTGTGTCTCTCTCAGTACTGGACTAGTTTCAAAATCTGTTGCTCCCATTGGTCACTGAGACACAAAAGATGTCAGCTGAAAAATACTGAACTTACCCTTCAAGGTTTCACTGATATTTTTAGCTTCATATATGTTGTTGTTTGTGTATCACCACCTTTACAGCTCTGATGTAAGGGGATAGTTTGCCTCTCCACTGAGGCACCAGTATCTTTAAAATGTTCACACAGTGAATGTTTCCTGGGAGTGTTGTTGACGGTTGACAGTGACATCAGACTCGACAGCGGACCGCTTCCTCATGCCACTGGGCCGTTTCAGAGGCGTACACACTGACAGCCCCAGACAATCGTGGTGATGATGAATAAACCTGTGAGTGACAGAGGTGGGACGAGCCAAATTCTCCCTCCCACACTGTCCTGTAAAGCACTGACATTATGATGTTCATTTGTGGACATCTGGTGGAGCGCTCTCATTAGGTGAAATGTGAGGAGGCCATGAGGAGACACTGAGCAGTCAGACAAGCTGCATGGTTTTTGTTTTTCCTGCAGGTGTCTGCTGAGCGGAGACAGGCTGCAGACAGGTGGAATTAAGGTGAGCCAGTGAATCAGCCTCTGCACGACCAATCGATAGTGACCATGAGTCACGTCTGACGTACATGACTGCGTCTCTGACACCTGATGAAGTGTGACGATGATAATTATGGCGTGGTAAAGCAGGAGAGACGGACACACGTGTGCTGAGTCACGTTTGGCCAAAAATAAAAACTAATGCTTATTTCTATACTTCGTACTGTGAACCAGCACATTCTTCAGACCAGTGGCTCCCAACTGCTCCAGATTTCTCCTCCGTCATTGGTTTAAGATCCGCATAGTTTAATACAATCAGTATTGTACTTCAGTAGGAAACTGCACTTCAAAATAAAAGCTCTGTGCCTGAAATTCAATTTACTTCAAAATAAAGTGTTTGTAATGAGCCTGACATGTTTATGAGTCACTTGCGGTCCATTTCTGCACAAACTACCCTTTCTAAAATCTGCACAGCTCTATCCTCTTAATTCAGATTAGGGCTACAACTAACGATTATTTTTATTATCAATGAATCTGCCAGTTATTTTCCAGATTACTTGATGAATCATTTGGTCTTTAAAATGTCAGAAAATAGTAAAAACATCCGTCCCAGTTCCTCAAAGTCCAAGCGTGCACTTTTTAACTCTGTGGCTCACAGAGTCGCTTTGTCGACCATGTTTCCTCTCTTGTTGTATAACGCTCTTGTGAAGCAAGCAAAAAGCGATATATAAATACATTTTACTTATTTACTTAAATGTCAGTGCAAACCCCCAAATATTCACTTTCACATAATATACACAGAGAAAGTGAGAGGCTGAAAAATCAATTAGTCAACTAACTGTTGCAGCTCAAATTCAGATGTGCTGTACTTTTTTTAAAACAGTGTTTTTCATATATATATTCTATTCAAAATCCATCCATTTTCATCTGCTTACCCAAAGCCAGGTCTTTGGGGCCACAGCCTGAGCAAAGCACCCCAGACATCCCTCTCCCCAGTAACACTTCCCAGCTCCTCCTGGAGGACCCCGAGGTGTTCCCAGACCAGATGAGATCTATAATCCCTCCAGTGTGTTCTGGGTCTGCCCCGGGGCCTCCTACCAGCTGGACCAGGAGGATCCTGATCAGATGTTGAACCACCTCAACGTGAAGGAGCAGCAGCTCTACTCCGAGCTCCCTCCAGATGTCTGACTCCTCCCCCTATCTCTAAGGCTGAGCCCAGACACCCTACAGAGGAAACTCATTTCAGACGCTTGTATCTGTGACCTCATTCTTTCAGTCACTACCCAGAGCTCATGACCATAGGTGAGGGCTGGGACGGAGATGGACCAGGAAATAAAAAGCTTTGCCTTCTGGCTCAGCTCCCTCTGAACCATGATGGCCTGGCACAGCACCCGCATCACGCTGCGCACCAAACCACTGATCCATCTCACGCTCCATTCTCCCCTCACTCATGAACAAGACACCGAGATACGTGAACTCCTTCTCTTGACGCAGTAACTCTGTCCCAACCCAGAGGGAACAATCCACTGTTCTCCAGCAGAGAACCATGACCTCAGATTTGGAGGTGCTGACTCTCATCCTGACCGCTTCACCCTCCGCTGCAAACGGCCCCAGGTCATGTTGGAGGTCACTGTGTGATGAAGCCAACAGAACCACATCATCTGCATAGAGCAGTGACGCAATTCTGAGGTCCCCAAACTGGACCCTTTCCGCCCCCGGCTGCACCTCGAGATCCTGAGATCCATTTTTCTCTCTTAATTTCTTAACTCTATTCTTTAGTTATTTATTTAAATGTATCTTTTATTTTTATTCTATAGACTTTTAATTATCTTTTGTTTTGCCTTCTAAAAAATATTTCATTGTCTTATTGTTGTAATTTTCTAGTCTTGCAAATCTTTATGTTTAGTTGTTGTGATCCTTTAAAATGTGTCTTTTATTTCAGTTGTGCTCTGTGAAGCACTCTGGGCTGCATGTTTGTGTGAAAGGTGCTTTATAAATAAAGTTTAGTACTCTATAGTTTTTAAAATCCCAAATCAAATTCTAAAGTAATAAAATGTACGTCCTGAGGACAAGAGAAACATCTGTGTATATATATCGTTTACCCAAGTCTCAAACCAGGTAGTGAGTCCAGAGAGACGTGTTGGATTAAATTTGAATTGAAAAAACAATTCAAGTCTAATGTGAGTATGGAACCGAAAATGTCACCTGGAGACAGAGAACAGGTCTTACCTGGAGCTGAGCTGAGTGTGATGAACGAGAATCTGCTGAGAAACTGAACTCTATCACAAGACAAGGACCCCCAGTGGACGGCGATGTCGGGGCTGTGCCTCAGGACGCCTGTGAGTAAAACAGAGAGGAAACACTGAGCACAAATACTGGTACAACACCCACCCACACACACACACCCACACACACACACCCATACACACACCCCATCTTTAAATGTTTCTAATCTCACAAAGCTTGATGTGGTCCAGTCAGCTGTGAGAGTGGTCTCCTTAATATGTCTAAAATGTCTTTGATGCTTTCAGGTCGTCTTTTTACAAACAGATTTTCTACAAACGGTGTGTTTTCAGTAAATTTAATCAACATTTTGCGCAACTTTGAAATTTTGTCCAATTACAGCAAATTTCCTTCAAAGTTGACCAACAATCGCAGCTTCCGATGAGTTCAACCAATCATAGCAGCTCCCTGCACAACGTCACCAAACTCACTTCCTTGTTTCTGGTTGTACAGAAATCCCCCTCAAGGCGATCTTAAAGTGTCACATTAAGGAGAATGAGACAGATGCCAGGTCATACTGACCTTGACCTTTGACCACCAAAATCAAATCAGTTCATTGTTGAGTCCGAGGGAACATTTGTTCCAAATTCAAAGACATTCCCTCACAGTGTTCTTAATATTGTGTTTATGAGAATGAGACAAACGGACAATCCGAAGACATCACACCTCTGGCCACAGCTACTGCCAATGCAGAGGCACAAAAATGATAATACTGTTGACTAACATTCAGAGAAGCATTTTTGAAAAACATTATGATGCGAGAGTGAAGTTGGCCTCAACCTTTTGACCTCCTGTAAAACGCATGAATTGTTGAGTTATGGCTAAAAAAAACATGTTTTATGAGGTCACACTGACCTTTATCCACCAAAAACTAGTCTGTTCATTGCTGAGTTCAAGTGAACGTTTGTGCCAAATTTGTGTAAATTCCTATGAAGCCTTCTTGTGATATTGCATTCATGAGAATAAGATGGACTCAAGGTCACAGTAACCTTGACCCCTGACCAACAAATTCTAATCAGTTAATTGCTGAGTCAAACTGAACATTCGTGCCAAACTTAAAGAAATTTCCTCGGGACGGGGTGTCGGTGGCTTAGTGGATAGAGCAGGCGCCCCATGTACAAGACTGTTGCCGCAGTGGCCTGGGTTCGACTCCAGCCTGTGGCCCTTTGCTGCATGTCACTCTCTCTCTCTCTCCCCCTTTCACGCTTGTCTGTCCTATACATTAAAGGCTAAAAATGCCCCAAAAAATATCTTAAAAAAAGAAAGAAAGTAATTCCCTCGGGACATTCTTCAGATATCGTGCTCACGAGAATGGGACGTATGTACGGCTGGGCGGACAATCCGAAAAACGTAACGCCGACCACGGCTAACACTGGTGTGGAGATATAATGATAAACTGGAGGCGGAGTCTCTGCAGATAAAAACAGCAGCACACTGAGAGTGATGATGATTGGAGGGATCGCTGCTGTTTGAGTCTATACATTGATTTTTAGGAAAATCCTGCACAGTGTATCTTTAAAATAACAGTAAAGACTGCTCCAGAGAATAAAATGACCTCAGTGTGTGTGTGTGTGTGTGTGTGTGTGTGTGTGTCTCGTGGTTAGATGATGCAGCCTCACACACTGTACTGTACTTTCCCCTCGAATGTTGCACTGCAACAACGTCTTAATCATCAGCTTCTAGTTAAACACACCGGAGGACACTAAAACTGCAGCGAACTCACTTCCTCAGATTCATTTAATTCAGCACACACAGGTGGAAGCTTCCATCTGATATTCCTCAGGATTAAACTGAGAGATAATTCAGAGCTATCAAACATTCAGTCAGCAGTGGTTTTACCTGAGCTCTGCCATATTTTATCACTGCAGCTCATGAAAAGTAAAGAAACAGCATCAGAACCAAAGAAGTGTAGCTGTGAACTCTATAATGTGTGTGTACAGTACAGCGTGTGTGTGTGTGTGTGTGTGTGTGTGCAGGCTTTGAGTTTTCTTATAAGCAGCAACTCACAGCGACAGAAAAATCAATAAAAACTCTGTTATTGTTAGTCAAACAATATTTCCCCGACCCTGATGAATGTCTCAGCGTCGGGGTTTTGCGGCGCAGAGCTGTCAGACAGTGAGCCTACACAGAGCTGCCGAGACGCCGCACAGACACTGGTATTATGGGTTTATACGGGAAGAGGATCTGATGTATTATAGAGTGCTGGTGAAGAGGAGAGACGTGCTCTCAAACAAAAGTAATCCTGTTAAAGTGAAACAATCAGATCAGCAGCTTCAGACTGGACTAAATGCCCATCTCTTAGAAAACAGTCATCCTGTTGAATCCATAGGATCACACATGTGGGCGCAGAGACGTTTCCCTCCTGACACCAGGCTGTGATTCAAGATCATCTGCTACTGGATACTGAATCTGCTGGTAACAAACTTTAACATCTGATGGACTCACCACTAAAGTTAGGGTGTTTTCCTTTTTAAACAAACCAAAAAGTTAATCTCTTACATGGACGCTGATGACGTCAGCACGCTGGCTGACTCTCTCGTCTGTGGACATTCCCATAGGAAAGTTGTAATAGAACTAGCGCTGGCTCCCAGCAGCAGTAATGTGATTGGATCCAAATCCATGTACTTCTGTACTTCCTCGACCAACGGCTGATTAGCTTTGCCTTACACCCGCCTACACCGGAATTGCTGTTCCCTGAATTGTCGACTCTGAACAAACCCGACAAATATCCACATGTTTCTTCGGTGTAGTAGCCTGAGCCATGAATGACTACATTACGAATCTACATCACAGTACTACGCACCAGTAACCTACTCTCTGTGTTTCTGGTACGTCTCTGTTACATGTAACACATGTGCCTTACCTATGGCAACGCCGTCACGTGGTCTGGTTATCCCCGCCCATTTCTATTACAAAACGAAAGACGAATGTCCCCAGACTCCCATTCCGAAGTAAGGGAGGCTGGTTCACGCGAGACTACCAAAAAGTGGACCAACAGAAAGGAGACTCAGTTCTCTCTCTGGTCCACTTCAGCTCTGACGGGGCCTCAGTCCTCTTCCTGTTCACACCTATATATATGTATAATATATACTGACATAGTTTTGTTTTTACTTTGACGTGGCCCTGCAGTGTGGTCGTGAAGCCCCTCGCAATATTTGATGACCTGAACTGGGAAGAATTAGCTGTAAAACACAATGGGACCACATCATGAAGCCTCACAGAGGCAGAATTCAAAGTAAATAACAATATCACAGGAAATAAAGACTTTGCACGTGTTTTTCTGAGGTGACACAGAAACAGGCTCAGCAACCTTCATGGATAACTTCAACCTGGGCCCTATTTCCCCATGTGTATGCGTGCATATGATTCATAGGTACAACTCGTTTTAAAATTGGTTCAGTATTGAGGGAGGCGGATGCAGCCGGCAGCCGCGAAACGAGCTAAAACGGTAGATACGGGGGCAAATGCGTCCTGTATAAGTTTGCACAATGAAAGAGCTTTTTTTCGCCACTGACCGGTTCAGATCGCCAGTGCTATCTCTGTAAATAGCATACTAAGTGTTTCCCTGACCCTTCACTTCCTCTGGGCTGTGTATGACGTCATCTCGCGAGAGCTTTGCCTGTTGCTGGAAGAAAACAGAGGAGCCATGCTGAGCACCGCTGAGAGTGGCGCTGGTTGTCCCGGAGTACAGTTGAGAGTTTTACTGCATCGGTATCATGGCTGCATATTTACCCAATTTCAAGAATGAGGACGAGCCCTTTTATTACGATGGCCGCCCGTACTTATTTGAGCCTGGGTATAAGGTCGAGGAGCTCCTACAAACTGAAGAGCAGACGAGGATAGAGAGACAGGGCCAACGAGCAGACAAGGGTGAAGCAGCGGCTGCACGAACGCGAATCTCTGAGGACTGGCGGTGCTCCTGTGGTTGCTGTGACTCCATGCCCACAGAGGAAGAATGTCTGTGTTGCAACGAGTGGGACCTGCTGCCCAGTATTCATGGTCTCGATGTGTCCTGGGATGATACAGAAACTACCAAACGCTGTGTAACTACGTTAGAGGATTTCCCTCCTCTGATCAACAGGGCAGTGCTGGATACCTTTTTTCATGTGCCCAAAATAAATTGGAGGAGGCGGCCAAAACCACAGGGACCAAATGGTCAACTATCCATCAAGTAAGTATAACTAATATGTCTTTACGCATGTAATACTGATAATACTAATACTATCTACAGAGATAGCACTGGCAATCTGAACCGGTCAGTGGCGAAAAAAAAGCTCTTTTAATGCGCAAACTTATACGGGACGCATTTGCCCCCATATCTACGTTTTAGCTCGTTTCGCGGCTGCTGGTTGCATCCGCCTCCCTCAATACTGAACCAATTTTAAAACGAGTTGTACCCATGAATCATACGCACACATACACATGGGGAAATAGGGCCCAGGTTGAAAAATACCGAAGTTATCCTTTAACTATCAATGGAGACATTTTTGACCAAAAATAATTTTAAGAAATCTGCCTGGAGCCACAAAACATATTTGATGGTTTGGTGCTTTAACTTAACAATGAAGAAAAAACCCCGCTGCATTTTTCATAGTGTGGATATTAAAGTGTTAAGCACAATGCATGGATGTGTGTGAGTGGGCATGTACACACACTTCATATTTAAATAACAGTCATTGTTCAGAGTTTTTTGTCTCTGCTCTTAATTGCGTCTCCACTTTCACTGAATCTTTGCCCATGTTTTATTGTATATGTTATGTATATTATTATATTGTGTTACTGGAGGCCCAGTCATCCTACACTTCCTGTTAGAATTCTAAAAGCCTAATCAGGGACAAGCGGTGCAAATTAGCCACCTGTATATGCATTACATCTACGATGAATTTAAATATGAGTCGATGTTCTGTGCATTTGTCCTTGTCAAATAAACAAACAAATGAATAAATCTATAAATGTACGCTCTATGTTTCACTATGACTCACTGGTTATCCACACATTACAAACAGCAGTGGTGGAAAAAGTATTCAGGTCCTTCACTTCAGTACCACACTGTGCTGTTGTTGAAGTTATCAGTATATCATTTCTGTTGCTGTGTGTTTGTGTTTGAGACGCAGCTTATCGATTCATATTTGAATGCAATGTTATATTAACTGGGATTTACATGAGCTTCTTATTTATATAGTTACCTGCAGAACATTTATAAAGGATGATGTTAAAGATCTGATGCAAACAATGAGAGGTAGGAATTAAGCTTTCATCTGCCGCCAGCCACTGTTTGCTGTAAACTGTTGAACAGCAATTTTTTCACATTATGCCTGAAGGACTCCATATTTCTGCTTTACAACCTTTCAGCGTCTGTGAGGAGGATTATTTGTGTTCTTCCATCAATGCTGAGGACACAGCCTGATAATGACGATAATGATGGCTCCTGTGAAACACTGACATTTCAGAAATTGTTCCTTTTTCCAGTGCAGTGCCTCCAAACAACTGTGTCTGTAAACTTTACAGAGCGCTGCTGTAACGTCAGTGTGGACGGTTTGTGCTCTGTGATCTGTCAGACGTCAGACTAATGATTCCCATTCAAATTCAACCAAAATCATGTTGCCAAATTACTGCAAAAACTGTCTTTCAAAAGACACAAAGACACACTCTTCCATTCAATAGAAAATGTTCCTCAATGTCGTCGACTTGAATTAAAATGTGTCCTCTTTTGACTTTTATTGATTTGTTAATTCTTTGTTAACATCAGATGGGACCTTGTCGTTATTTTGTAGAGATCAGTGACAAAATGTGAATGCAGAAAAAATTATGACGGTTGTGAGCGTGCTGCACACAGAGTTTACTGAAGCATGAAATAAACACAAAACCAGGCAATAATGGAGAAAATACTGTCACTGCAGGTCGAGAGGAGAACATCTAAAACTGGAATTACTGCCTCACTGCTAAATGCCTCCACACACCAGTCAAGATGCAGTTATAGTCTCCATCCATGTAGTATCTGACCAAATGTCTCCCCTTCTGTTCCTGAGATATGACGTTAAAACATGATGATATCACAGGTAAGCTGACCTTTGACCTTTTGGATAGAAAATGTCATCACTTTGTTTTATCCTATCAGACTTTTTTGTGAAATTTTGTCATAAATAGCTCATGAATTCTTCAGTTTTTGCAAAAAATATATTTTGTAAGGTCACAGTGACCTTGACCTTTGACCACCAAATTCTACTCAGTTTATTGTTGAGTCCAAGAGGATATTTGTGGCAAATTTGAAGAAATACCCTCACACTGTTCTTGAGATATCACATTCATGACAATGAGATGAAAGCAAGGTCACAGTGACCTTCACCTTTGACCACCAAAATGTAATCTGTTCATGAGTGAGTCCAAGTGGATGTGTGTACCAAATGTAAAGATTCTTTCGAGTTATCCTTGAGATATGGCGTTCACAAGAATAAGACAGACAAGGTCACAGTGACCTTGACCTTTGACCACCAAATTCTCACCAGTTCATCCTTGAATCCAAGTGGATAATTATGCTAAATAAAAATTTAAAAATCCCACAAGGTGTTCTTGAGGTTTCATGTTCACGAGAATGGGATGGACAACCCGTAAACGTGATGCCTGCGGCCACGTCTATCGCCGGCGCAGTGGTTTAAAGAAACATTGGTCCAACAGTTTCAAATCACCAGACTCAGTGCAGTCAGGTTTCTCATTGCGCAGCACAGTGCATATATGTGTCCCATGGGCTGCTTCCTGTAATGAACCTTTAGCAAAGGTCAACATCCCCCACAGGCTCAGTCAGATCGTGATCTCACACTTCCCACACAACGAGCCACTTAATGATAACAAGTCGAGTCAGGACCAAAAACTGTCCACACACGCTGGTTTTTAAAATACAAAAGACTTGTAAATACAGATCTTTAATATGTGACTCATTGACCTGTGTGCTCCCGAGTGACCCATCCTCTGCTGTGATGGAGAGCTACAGTCTGCTGACAGCAGAAAGAGACCAGTCCATCTCTTCAGTGGTCTCACGGGGCTCCTCTGTAATCTAGACTCAAAAACGATGGCAAAGCAGCTCACAGTTTACTGTAGCTGACACAGGCTAAAGGTTACTGCTGCCAAACACACTCCAATACAACCATGTATGTGTTCAATGATCCAACAACACAGCTTGTTAGTGGATTCTGTTATATGTGACTATGAGGTGTCAGTGAGTTGATATCAACAGCATTTTATCTGAAGCTAGAGAAATAATCTGGGGTGAGCCACAGGGAAGTGTTCTAGGTCCTTTTTCTTTTATATCAATGGCATGAAATTTGTTTGCATTAGTCATCTTTTTCTGTACTCTGATGATTCTGCTTTACTGGTTTCCCACGAAGATAAGAACACTGTGAAGTCAGCTAAGCATTGAATTGAAAAATATTAGTAACTGGCTGTCAGAAAACAAACTGTCCTTGTGTCACAGTAAAAAGGAATCATTATTATTTAGTTCAGAGTTATGACTTGGTAGGTCCTCTGAGCTCAGAAGTTCAGTTGGAGACACTGTGGTCTCTGCTAAAACTTGTGTAAAGTACTTAGGCTGTGAGCTTGTTAATTCTATGAGTGGGAAGACAATGGGCCAAAGGTCCTGTTTATACGACAACGATTTCAATCAAAAACTGTAAACTTTAGTTGTGTTTTGGCTGACCGGTAGCAACTCCACCTCCTCATCTGTCCAGACAAACGTTCGTGCGGTTGCCATGTTTTTTTTGTTTATACATCACTGCTCTGTAGAAGGAAGCGCATGTGCGCAGGCACGTGTTGTTTAATTACAAAGAAAATGATCAGTTACAATGATGAGTAATTGACTCAATGGCAAATAACAGTTCTTTCTGCCATGGCCGCAAAGTTATGAGACGGAGCCCACTGGCCTTCAAACTGGAAGTGCATTTTTTTTACTCCAGGGGCTCTGCCAGGGTAAAATCTGACGAGAGAAAGGTGGGGACAATTTTTATAACAAAAACAAGCATACCCAACAACACGGGGCAGGAAGAGGAGAAAATGTTGTTTATGTCAGGAGAAGTGTGTTCTTCGTCTGATGAACAGAGTGAGCAAACAGTCAGTGGTGGACTTCAGATGACAATATTCACAACTTGGATTAATTTTATCAAAAAACATTTAGTCATTAGATTAGATTTTTTATGCCTGATGGTCAAAAAATAAAGTGGTACTGGAGCATCTCTAGTTCTGGTGATATACGTAGTGGTTGTGCTGCATCATATCAGACTGGACTGTTGAGGCAGAGGTCTGTGTTCTCCCGTCTAGTTGTTAAAAGACTTGGTTGTAAATGGGTCGACATGCCTCAACAACATAAGAGAGATGCTTCGTGTGTTTCAGCCACAACAGCAGATGCAACAGAATGAATAAATTAATCAAATGGTTCATCAAAGAAATATTACACTACCTCTGATCTTCAAACACATTTAATAGAACATGAGCACTGTCAAGGATTTTTTTCCCAGCAGACGCACAGACAGCGCTGACACATTATTACTGAGCATATCTCACAACCAGATGATGACCTTTAGCAGAGAACACACTGACATTGGTAATGGAGCAGTTTCACTAATCAACACTTCAGCCGTACGTGTGGTGACTCGCCGCCACTCAAAAACCCAGCAGCTGTTGTAACGATGGTGGAGTTAGTGAACCTCAGTGACCATCGTGAGGCGGCGTCTCTCTCTGCTCAGTCTCTTTAAGAGCTATGCTCAATTGGCAATGCACCAATCTGAGAAATCACCCTAATCCGTCCATTCCCCCTTCATCTGGCCCTGATCAATGGTCACCTATGGCCAAAGGGGAGCCGAGGATGGGGGGTGGGGTATTGATGGTCATGGAGTCCGTTCGATAAATTGATCGCGTTCTTTCTTTAAGCAGGCTGCTTTTGTCGATTAAGGGCTTCTTGCATTTCACTGCAGATGGTTTTCAAATATTTCAAGCTCTTATTAAACTTGCAAAACAAGCTCAATAACGCTGCCTGAGTCTCTGCAGGTCACAAAAACTACACAGTGACAACTTTATCAGAGTTAGTCTGCATGCCCCTGACTTTAAGGGTAAGTGTGGTCATCTTCTGTATATCTTTATTGACCATAAATCTCCTTGGCTTTAAATATAATAAAGCACCATAAGTCAGGTGAGTAGCCTCTAAATGAACCAGGGAGCAGGGTCCCAATGGAGACAAAGATTTCTCCCTTCAGACTCAACAAATACTGTCCACGACAAGTCATCAAACAGCCATTTGGCCTTAGTGCTGATTAAAGTAGACTCAAACTCGTATTTAGGTTTCTAGAAAAACATGTTTACATGCTCTGGCGGTCACCTGTATTCACCCTCTGTCTGAAACAGTCTGCTTCCCAGCTGTACTGACTGGTCAGTGTTTCAGGGTCTGGCGCATCCTAGCTCTCTGCACCTTCATTGCAACTAGCAACCTGGAAATGCAACTGAATCGCCAGAAAAATTATTGGCATTGAACGTTTCTGCAAACCCTGTTTTATTTGAATTTTATAAAGTAGTGTAGATACATTGAAACTGTCGACATCACTGTGATTAACGTGTGGTTACGTTTAGGCACCAAAAACACATCATTACGTTTGGACAAAGATCATTCCTTGGATTAAAATACTGCTCTCTGTAGCACAAACCCTGCTGGAAACACCCACGTATGGAGGCTTGAATAAACTTGAATAAAATCAGCTGTTTGAGCAATAAATTTGTTGATTTTTTTCACAGCAATATAAAATATATATTAGAGAGAGTATTCAGATAAATTATATACAGAAAAAAGGCTCTTGAAGCAGTTTTTTAATGTGAGAAGTTCTATTAAAGGTTGTGTCATACATGTGTGTGAATGAATTTGTGCTCATTCAAAGCTCATGTAATGAAGGGCTGAATGACTTTGTTTTTTTACATTGTAGATTTCTTCCCTGGCACAAAAGGGGGATAAATAACAACAAAAACAAAATAAACAACAATATAAAAACATTTCAATCAGCTATTGGCCCAAATATTTTTTTTTAACATCGGTTATGTAACTTTACATTCAGGATCATTCATAGGGCGCTAATTTGCAGGATATCATATCATATGAAGCGCTCCATGAGGACAGGCTGATTCCCGGTGTCGTAACATCCGAAAATAAACTGTGCACACTTAAAGGGATAGTTCAACATTTTGGCAAATTGGCCTATTGCCGTAATCCCTATAGTCATATGAGTGGGTACATTACCTTTAATTGTCAGTGTGTGCTGTTCTGAGATCAGTGGGGCAGAGCTGCCCGCTGAAATGGAGGTGAACGGTACAGGTCCCTCTCTCCCTCAAAACTAATCAAATACACCATCAAATGACTCCAAAACGCTCTAGTGGACGACTTGTAGCTTACACATTCACCACGCTATGAAATAATAATGTATAATTAAGTAACATTACGACACATGAAGCAAATACTCGGATCTACTTTCTTTCTACTTTAAACCACTGGGCGGAGTGACACAGTGCGCAGCTGAGACAGTGCCGTTGTTATTGCTTGTAGCCATTTGTGGTATCGTCAGCTGGACGCAGCAGAAGGTTTGAGGAAAGTTTACAAGTGTTTTTGTAAATCATGGTTTACACATGCATTGTAAAAGGTTGCAGTAACAAGCCGAAGACATGGAGCAGAGTGAAGTTTCACGTAGTTCCAACCAGTAATACGGACAGGATGAAACAATGGCTATTTGTGCTGGATTCCAACACGCCTGTGGAAACAGTCCGAAAAATGTTTGTGTGCTGCTGCCATTTTTTACCAGAGGACTACGCTGAAAGGACGGAGTGCAGAAGCTCAAGAATGGTTCAAACTCTTTTCTTGAAAGATACTGTCACACCATCTGTCGGCATCACTAAACGAGCAGACGTGGTAAGTGATCATTGTGTATTTACTCAGCTAAAATGCAAATGTTGTTGTGGTCATGTTATGGATAAGTGCTGCCCAGAGCATATAGTGAAGTGACTGGCATTACTTCTCATTGTTGGGAATAAACAGACTGCTAGGGAACATTTTATGTTGTTGTTCCTTCAGGAGTTGTGGTGATTTATGAGTGTGGAGTTAGCATGTTCTCCCCATGTTCCGGTGATTATTTTGAGGCATACTCTATATTCATATTGCACAGCACAGGTGTACCTAATAAAGTGGCCAGTAAGCCCCGCATTTACACCACTGGGTCTCCCCTCAGCCCCTGGTTGCTCGGCAGCCTCAGCCTCTCTTCTTGCTCTCTCTTCTTCCAAAACCTGTAACTCTTCCTCTGTATATTCTGGCTTCTTCTCAACAAACTTGTTGTTTTGATGACGGGAGTAACTGCACTAAACATACGCTGTTTGAAATCACTCCGCCCAGCAAGTACTGTATGTCTGGAATGTAGTTCCGGCTCTGCATTTGGCTTCAAAACAACTCTGTCTCGTAATATTACATTATTATTTCATAGCGTGGGGAATGTGTAAGATACAAGTTGTCCACTAGAGCGTTTTGGAGTCATTTGATGGTGTATTTGATTAGTTTTGAGGGAGAGAGGGACCTGTACCGTTCACCTCCATTTCAGCGGGCAGCTCTGCTCCACCGATCTCAGAACAGCACGCACTGACAATTAAAGGTAATGTACCTACTCATATGACTATAGGGATTACGGCAATAGGCCATTTTGCCAAAATGTCGAACTATCCCTTTAACGCTTTTTGACCTGACCTGAATATTCTGAATGGGACTGATGAGAAAAAATGTGACGTACTGGACAGTATAGAAGTTAACTCTATGGTTGATGATGTCATATACAACATAACGTTACAAACGTTAAATATCTCTGTAATGGTGCATGCATTACAGACTTATGTTAGTCATCCCGCCGCTGCAACAAGGGCTTCGGTGTGAAGGTATCGTTTTCAGAGGCTTTTTAATTCAGCCTTGAACTGCAGTGTCTTTTGAAGACTTATTAAAATAAATCCATTGTGATAAATCAACACTGACTGTCTTCGGTCATCAGATTAAAAATGACAGTTGAAAAATGTTTTATGTTTAAAATCGACCAGTCGACCAGATGTTACAGCCCTACTGTTTATCCCAGTGGTTCCCAACTGGTGGGTCACGGTCCAAACTGGGTCGCAGGTCTTTTTATGTTAAGTGGCATGTCCTGTTTTAGAGTGAGCGACTAACGGTCAGTTAATTGACAGAGACAGCATTAGCTTGACGACAGGGCCGAACGCAAGTATCACGCTGTATGTTAAACTGTGTGGACCCTGAACTGATGACTGGACCAGTTGGGAACCACTGCTTTATACTATGGTTGTTGTCCGCTGCATCAAAAACTGGCTGCGGCCCGGTGCATGTCATACCGCCATGAAGGGCGCCTCTGTGCGTTGGTGTCGGCAAGGTCAAGATCACTGACAAACAGAGGTACTTGACGGGTTAGGAGTGAGAACGTGCCTCATGAGTGGGGTGGTACCACCTCTGCCTAATGTGGAGCCAGAACAACCCTGATGATTCGTGTGAAACTTACAAATGTCACATATCTGTGCCAATATTGTCTTCTGGTGACTGTCCAGGTAAAAGACATCATAATAAAGTAAATACGTCAGGCAGGATGTTGTTGACAATTAGATCCTCTGTGAGCACAGTAATAAAGACACATTGTGTAGTCTGACAGTGGAGCAGCCACATGATGAAATGATACCATGCTGCAGGGTGATCACAGTCACCACGGATCATAATGTTGCGTCATCATACAGTACAACCCCACTAACCACAGCAGACACCAGCAGACAGGCAGGTTTCCTCCTCACATCCCTGATGTTGCTTCTTTACAGCAACAGTTGTCAGAGAAAGTTAAATTTGCAGCATTTGAGTAGAATCAGAGACCTGCTGTCTGTCTCTGACCGGGTGGTTTTCTTGAGGCTTTATCACAACGGACAGATTCAAACCTGAGCGTCACTGAGGAAATAAAAATCTATATTCCAAGATGCAACATTAGAGACTCTGTGGAGCAGAGTGCAGTCCACCCTGCCTCCTAGTCTGTAATGTCTTTGGCTCCTGGGGCCATTTAACTTGAACCTAATGTATAATTAGCCCCAGGAAAACCCAGGCTTTTCCTGTTTTGCAGCTCCCTCTTGGTATCAAGGACAATGAAGTAATAGCTTTTTGAGGAGGAACACAGTGTGCAGGAGAGAGCTGAGAGAGCATTTCTGCCTCGCAGGACAGAGGCCTGATGAGGGCAGCGGGCGACTGAAAAGCATCCATCATCCATGTAAACATGTTACACCACAGGCTGAACAGCGGTATCGGCTTGATATTCTTCCTGCTGACTGCAATCGGCCTATCGGCAAATAAGGTGGCATTCACCGATGGCAGTGGCCGATGTTTTTGAGCTCCAGACTAATGGCACCAACACACCAAGCACTAAAATGTGGAGGTCATTCTGGATATGTGAGACTAGTGACAGGGATTCAGAAAACAACAACACAGAGGTAGCATCGAGGGAGGGGAACTACGTCAAAAATAGGTGGACAATTTCAGGCTTTGGGCCCAGACACACCCAACTGAGAGCTGGTCGTCAATGACCATCTGTCACTCTAGATTTTGCGGTGTATCCTGCATCGTTGGTACTAGTCGGCCCTTGTCGGCCGTTTTTTGGTTGATTCAGCATGTTGAATCGACGTCAGAGCTGGTGGAGCCCGTCGGTGAATGAAACCACTCTGATTGGTGGTTCAGCTCAGCGCAAGAGAAGAGAAACGGAAATGAGGAAAGTAAACAAAGAGCTGAAGTCCAGAGGGAGTGAGACCAAAACAAACCTGTGACATAAAATTTAATTATTTTTCTTTATCCACTGAGCTCTTCAGCAGAAACAGTTTAAAATTGTTTGTTAGTGTTCACTGCCGCACAGTAAATATTTATTCTTTCAACATCAACAGGCAGAGGAATACGAATGTCCGAATCCAGCTAAAGGTCCGAATCCAGCTAAAGGTAAAGGCAGACAGGTGAGATGACCTCACAAGACATAGACTAGCGTAGTATGCTACACAAACTAGCACACTAGGTTGATATTGTTGCTATTGATTTTAATTTCACACGGTGCATGAACAGCGAGCTCCAGGGTGAAAGTTCAGGGTTTGTTTGACCCATCCACCTCCTCACTTGCCCAATGCCACTGTCTTGCTCTATATACCACAGCAGTTGCTTGGAGTATGTACGACTTTATTCTTGTAGATTTAAGACTCTATTCTCAAAGATTTACCATCTTATTTTGTATCATTCCAACTTTATTCTCGTAGATTTCCGTTTTATTTTTGTAGCTTTACGACTTTATTCTCGTAGATGTAAGACTTTATTTTCATTGATTTAGGAAATTATTTTTGTAATATTATGACTTCATTCTGGTAGATTTATAACATTCTCACAGATTTACCGTATGACATTATTTTTGTAATTTCTTCTTGAAATCTCAGATTTTTTTCTATGACATGGCCCCAATCTTCCTCCGTACTATCAGCTATCAGCTTCATTTATTTTAAACATCAGTATCGGCCCAGAATTCCACGGTAGGTGCGTCCCTACACAAAACAGTCCAGTCTCTTGAATTACAGCTCAGTCTCTTCTGAAGTGCACTGTAGACCCCCACTGTTGTATTAGTGAGATAACTTGTCCCGTGACATTCAGAAATTGTGCCATTGCAGCTCTTTCAGTGCAGACTGGAGGCTGAGGGATGATGTTCGACACAGGAGGCACCCGAAAAAAGGTTTCTCTGCTGGTGACTTGCCCGAGCAGCGACAATGCCATTCTTCACACTCCTCTTCTCATAAACTGTTGTCAACAACTAATGGCTGTCCAAAAACAAGATTTCACCATATGAATCACCAATCATGTCATGCTCGACCTGAAAAATAGGAGCACTTCAGGGTAAATAGGCTCCCTCCTCCTCCTCCTCCTCCTCCTGTCAGCCTCTGAGTTACTCCGCTCTCTGTGATTCTTAAGGAGGTGGGCCCGACTGTTTGATGCTGTTTTCAACTGTATGACAAATAACCCTGCATGTTTTGCTCATCAGCCTACGTGCCCTCGATTGTGCTCAACACTCACCAGTCCTCAGAAGGTCATGTTCAACAAATCCCCGGCCGAACAAAGACGAGTTCACCTTGTTGCACCCCTCAAACATTACTCCAAATGTAACCACATTTTCTCATCGCTGTCCTTAAAACCATTACTGTCCTTTATGATGATGATTCATGATGAAGTGTTCCATCATTTCTACCAGTAACATTCAAATTCACCAGGAGTGGATGTTTAGATGTTTTAAGGATCATCTGCCTCAATTAAACTAAAACTGGTTTGTTAAAGTGACCTCAGTGGAGACCAAGGCTGTCCTCAACTCAACAATGTTGATTAACGGTCACATGATTTCTGCATTGATTAAACTCAGTCATAATGTTCCTCTGCAGATCGACGCAGTCAAGCAAACACATCTCTTCAAATGTAGAGCTTATAAAAGACAGAAGCATATTCATGATAGTACTGTTATATCATACATTTGCATTATTTATTTTCCATTAATGTCTAATAGCCCACTTTTTCCTAAAAAAAAAAAAAAGAGAAGACAGGACTAACAGACTCACCAAGCTGGTCTCACAGGAACAGGAAATGACCTCTTAACACCGCAGTATGTGTTAAAATAACGTGCCGGTGTGACAAATTAAAGGTGCGTTTAATTAATTCCTGTTGTGAATTTTATTCATCATTTAAAACTTCTGTTGAGTATTTACGAATTTTATCTCTATGAGTTACTTTTGTTTATTGTTATTTTTAATGGTTCCTGTGGAAATTAACTTGCTTCACATCGCCCCTTCTGTACCTCCTGGGTTTCCGTAGCCCCTTCTGTCTGACCCTCAAAGAACCGTTTTGCATTGCTGAGGTAAGTCACACTGAAAAATATTTACTCTGTAAATTGAGCAGTTTATGTTGTAATCTTTGGTGCATATTTGGTGCATATTGTTTCTTCTGTCACGTTAGCAGCTATTTTGTGTTGTTTTGTGTTACAGCGACCCGCCTTGTCATGTGACTAACGTAGCACTGTGCCTCTCAGTAGCTCTGATGATATTCAAGGACTGAAACATTTGCTGATGTTTTTATCACTTTTCATTATTATCTTTTTGCACTTTGAGCACTCTTCTTTAAGTGCACGGATGTTTTGAATAAATTAAATTTTTGGCACTGATCTCAGCCTGTCAATCTTTTGGTGGCTGTCCAGCTCAGCTGAATTGGTGCGCAGGTATTTCCTCTGCCATCCTCTCTTGATTTTCTTTTATACCGACGCTCCCAAGATTAACTTTTTGTGTTGCCCTAAGTGGGCGCAGACTTCATATTGTCTTCTGCAGGAGAAAATAAATGCTGGAAAACGACATTTTTGAGTCGTCATCGGTCCAATGCCAATGGAAAGTCAATTAGGATCCTTTGTTGTGGTGGACACATGAATTCCCTGGTTCATTGACGGCGTGGATGTTTCCAGTTGCTGTTTCTCTGCAAGCTCCGCAAAGTTTGTGCAAAATTTGTGCTGATTTTAGGTCTTTTGTGTCTGTTTGTCAAGTGTTCATGATGTTTTTGTTGGTTGACTTTGGACGGTGGTGGTGTTTGGCTACAAGCCACTCATCAGGATAAAGAAATCAACTCAACAATCTGTAAGCTCTACTATTAATCTCTGCTAGCTAGCAAGGTCAAAGTTTTCAAATGCAAACATCAGTAAACATCGAGGAAGATGGAGTAGGATGGGCACCAGCTGAACCAGCATCCTGCCACTGTACAGGTGTTGGAAAATAAACTGGATTGGTTGCAAGTTGATCCTCTGACATTGGCCCAGTGGCTGAGGATTATAAACAAAATATACTGTCAGGAAACACTGACTTTTCTTTTGAGGCTTAACCTATAAACATGTACAAAATATGGATTGTGCAGAGGCACAGCTGAGAAAAGTGTGACCCTGTATGCCCAGATGTAAGTGAAAAAATGTATTGTGATTTGACTTTGAAACACCCCGGAAAAAAAAAATAAATAAATTGAATTACCAGCGGGACATCAGAAACTCTAACATCTTTTGATTCATGGAAACTTGGCTAAATCCTGGACAACACTGTTCAACCTGCTGATCTGACAGAACAGAGGATTCTGGGAGTGGTTCACTGCTATACACCGCTCAGAGGCCGCTGCAGTGTGGTTTAATAGAAAGATGAGCGTCTGTATTTTTGACGGTATTAAAAAATTACACAGTCAGGATTTTGAAATACCCTGATATACCATAACACTGTGATACTGTGATACTGCCCGAGCCTAGCAGCTGTCATGCCATTCAGCAGCGGTTTGTTCTGACCTTCACACTGACAGAACATCAGGAAGAATCTGCTGAAACAATTATGACAACCTGAACATTAAGTTACTCTTTAAGTAGGGATGGGTATCGTTAAGATTTTAACGGTACTACTACTCTTATCGGTACTGCTTATCGAGCCGGTATTTTAATGGTACTCTTATTGATACTTTTTGAGGAAGAAAAAAAACAAATTAAGAACATAAATTGCTTTATTTTCTCAATTCTCATTATGCAACAAAATAGTTTTTTAACAAAACATTTTACTTTTTACAACTTGAAATGTAAAATACATAATAGTGTTGTCACGGTACCAAAATTGGGACCCACGGTACGATACCAGTGACAGTATCACAGTTCTGAGTAGTATCATGATACCACAGCAAAAATGAGGCAGATGTGCCTTTTGTCATTTATAAAAAGATAAATCACTTTTCTATAATACATCAATGATATTTCAATGGAATAAATTACTTACTGACTTGTTCATACTGCAAAAACAGCATCAATAAGTGATTAACATAGGGGGGATCAAAATAAAATACATAAATAAAATAAAAATCATCCAGACACCCTCCTCCCCTGACAAGTAAAGAACAGTCCCTTCATAAGTAAAGAACAGTCCCTAAAGTGCGGTGAGGTTTGTGGACCGTTACCTGACACAGAGAGAGAAATGTGAACGGCTCGTTTCTCCTCTGACACAGCAGGCAGCCAGGGTGAGCGACACAGATCTCTCGTCTTCAGGGAGAATAGCGAAAATTATGATACAATGACGGATAATTGACGGAGTTGGTGAGATAAATGTGCAAGATGAGGTTTATCTTTATCTAAAAAAAAAAAACATGACTGCTGTAGCAGAACCATTAAGGTCAGAGTTTGTCAATACTGCGGTCTTGAAGAATGTAGCCCCGGGGCTCGTTCAATACCGGGGTTCGGTACCCATCCCTATCTGTAAGTGTTTTTAACCTTTACATTTAGCACAGTTTGTCCTCATACAAAGGTTTATATTACGAAAATTCCATGTTAGAATAATTAGAGGACTGTACGGTCCACATGCAGTGTGAGTGCTTTATGGTTATGATATGTTGAGTGAGGATATTTATAGATCTTTTATTTGCACCTTGCGTTCTGCCTCTGAACCCTCTGCAGGACTCTGTCTTAATGTAACGGGGAACAAAGACCCAACAGTGTTTATACAACCAGTGACAAGTGATAGTTCTTGTGGGAAGCCTAACGCGGGTGTCATGGCGACGGCTGCTCCATCCTCCTCCTCCAGTTCCTCCTCATCTGCTCTCTCCAGTTTAACTCCATATCAGGTTCTTAGTTTTGTGCTTTTACCTTCATCTACTGATATTTTGGAGGTGGTCATGCCTCACCAATGCACCTGTCACCCTGTGGAGTTTAACCTTCATCACCTGGCTCAGTTTACAGGCCTATATTGCCCAAACAGCCCGTTTTGTGCCTTTACTGACTGTAGTCCTGACTAAAGAAAAGATTACATTTTCTTACACTATAGCAGGTCTGCATCTTAAGTCTACCTTTAACTCGTGTTCTGTCCATACACACACAACAACTCGTGGTTAACATGTGGTTACATATTTTGTCTGACAACACCTGCTTTGCCTGGCACTATCCACAGAGGAAAAACAGCAATAGAACACTAAAATACAACTGTTTTTTTTTTTGTTTGTTGGTCTTGAACACTGGTCTGCAGCTAGTCAGGTATCTCGCCTTGGTGATACACCAAACACCAGGGGGCCTATCCCACCTTCATTGGGCGAGAGGTGAGGTTCACCCTGGACAGGTCACCAGACTATCACAGGACTGACACCAAAGCCCTGTTTCCACCAAACCCTTTCAGTCCAGCACCTTTGGAACCAGCAGTAAGCCTTCAGACATGGTACCTAGACCCTCGGTGTGTTCAGACAGTCCTCTTAAATGTGGGCGGGGTTGTTGTCACTCACTGCTCCGTCCAGCACTCGCTGTATTTCCTCCTTTATCAGTCTGCACCTGGTTTATCGTCCACAGAACGAGGCTGCACGCCCACATTTTCACAACAAAATAGAACAGGCTGCAGTGAGAGTCTCTCTCCATGGGATATTTAAAAATAGCAGCTTTGTGCATTTAGTCCTTCTCAGGCAAGCTCAGGGGTTTAGTGTTGCTGTAGCCCACAGGAAGTGAGGATTAGAATATATGACCTTCACATAATCCGCTCCAAATTAATCTATATTTTTAAAGTCATTACTAAAAGTGTGTGTCATATAAAAACTAAAGTGATGGTCAAAGTTGTCACAGTGAAATTTAAGGTGTGCTGATGGATTCACGTCATCAACTCATGCATTGAGTAACATTACAAGTTAACGTTCCACCTTAAAAGTTGCCGGCAGTCGACCCAGTGAATGAAGTTATTTTTTCTCTTTCATTTTATAGTTGTAGTTTACTGATGTATGAACAGAGGTTACATAAAACCAGAGTGAGCGTCCTCTACTGACCAATCAGACTGCAGGGTTTCTAGCTCCACCTTTTAGTACCAGATCTGTGTGCTAGGTACCCCAACAGAGGGGGGACCAAACATGGGGACGCTAAGGAACGCTTCTGTTGGGACCATCCACAACTTTACACTGTGGAGACAGAAACAATAAACTGAACTGAACTGCTTGGTGGAAACGTGGCAATAGGGACAATTATTCATACTCACCGGCAGAAACGTACAATGTCAACATTTTCTCCTGGTGACTGAGCTGCACCAGAGCAATTAAATCATCAACTTTGACTCACACATCCTGTGCTCACACAATAAGAGCACAACCAACACCTCTGGAACAACAATGCTCAACAACCTAAAACTAGAATCAGCCACACCTCTGTGTCTTCTGTCTCACTTCTTTTATATCCTACTGTCAAACATTTGGGATCAGGACAACTGCACAGTCAGTGAGTATGAGTGTGAGCTGTTTGTACGCTTTCAGAGGAGCGCCTGTAAAAACTTTGATTCTCTCAGTAATCAGTAAAAGTGTTAAAAAATAACCTCAAAAAGTGCATCTTGGAGAAATCTGGAAGTTTTCTATAAACAGCAGATTCAGTAGAGGAGGTCCCATTACTGGTGCGTCGGTCTTATCCATTAGGTTTCTGTACAGGAAGCAGATCAGCATATTTAACCTAAAAACTGAATTCCTGCCAACAGATAGCTCTGCTAATTCCAGTTTATACCACAAATCTGTCCACTATGATTAGAAAAATAATCCCTTCAGTAATTGACCTGCTTTCCCAGATGACATATTGAGCGTGCTCAGTTTGATGTATTACTAAAAATCTCCAATCTCTCCTAGAATCCTGCAGTGTTCATATACAAACTAGTACACATCCTGCAAATGAAGGAAGGATCAATGTACAATACTGCATAATGAGTCAGAGCTGTATAATGACTGCTGGTTACTTTCTCTTTGAACGTATGCCTGAATGAGGTTGCGGTCTGCAGAGCATTAATAGTTGATGTGGCCTGAGTCTCACACGTACACACTGAGGGGTTTGTGAAACATGGGTGCCCCACTTTCTGCTTCTCTATCACAGCGACAACCAAAGACACTGAAGTGGACCGGAGGAGGTGCAGCAGGCGAACGCACCACGACACATCTGGACAGTGACTGACAGCAGCTTCTGACAACACTTACTGACACGGTCGACGGGGTTTCTGCCTGTTACGATCATACAAAGACTGTCGTGACACGCAAAACTTAATCAAAGTGATGAAATCTCAGGACGCCATCACTCAACTATTCACACCACCACCTCTGCTTTCTTTGTGAGGCTACTGTATTTAAATCCAAACACACACCCCAGACTTGAAAGGCATTTAGTACAGTCACAGAGAATGAGGTGACGGCGATGAGCTTTTATCAAGGTCTGCGAGAACAAACAACTGATGCAAACTCTCGACATCCCAGCAGGAACTTTTCTCCCGGGAGCGCCGCGATGTCAGCTGCGTAATTCATGAGTGAAACCTGTCAGGCAGCCGATCCGCTGTGAGGTATTTCTGAAGCCCCGGCGCAACTCGCACAACTCACTCTGTGTAATTTGTCAGGCAGGCTGCCCCCCCCCCACACACACACACACACACCTTTACATTAATTAGGAGCCTAAGTATGATGCTGATCAAGCACTAAGCTTTACAGGTTCAATCAGGAAGGTATCGGACCTTATGGATTTTGTGTAGTATGTTCTGAAACTATTTGACTTTGACTGAAAATACACCTCCTGAAACTTCCTCCATCGTCAGTACGGGTCACATTTACACACACACACAGGAGCGTCTCCAGGATGTGAGGACACTGAGGTCTTAGCTCAGACCTCTGCAGGAGGATCCTTCCCTCATAAACAAGCTCTATTTTGATCCTTTTTAAAACAAACTGGCGTCTTATTAACCCATCAATCTGACCCTTTTCCCCAGATCAACCGTCACATGTCCACGTTTGGTCATGGACTTTCCACGTCCACATATGACGTCCAAGGTACCCTGGGTGTGTTGGTTGTTGACGTTCTGGGACGCCGTGTCAACTTCAGCCTGTTACATGCATTGTCTGTTTTCAAAATACAATTCTGTTTTCACAGGAAATGTACAGTTTGATACAGTCTCTTTCAAAATAAAAGCACTACGTCAGTACAATAACACACGGTTAGGTCTAGGAAAAAAGAACAGTGTTTGGCTCTATAATCTTACAGAACACAAACACCGCTCTAACAGGTGAAAGTCGGGGTTTGTTGGACCCATCCTCCACACCTACAACCCGCCCTACTCAGACTTCCACAGCCTTAACTTTCATTCTTGTCCCCTGATGCCGCCAAGCGCCACTAAAGTATAACAGTGACCAGACGTGAATTGCACTGGCATTAAGGGACGGCTTTTTTCATCAGTGTCTGACGCCGCAAGTCATTGGATTTTGAAGACTTTGGAGTGACAATAAACTCTGAATTGTGATGTTAGAAATATTAGTAGTTGTTGGTAATCAGTATGGAGTAGAAACAGAACACTTTGCAGCTGCTATCATTAACATGTAGAGAATTTCAATGCTTTGTTACAGAACTTAAGTATTTTTTGAGAGTATCTGTACTTGAGTTTTTATATTTCTGTCAACTTTCACTTTTACTCCACAACATTTCTCCTCAGCATCTTAGAAACTTACCACAAAACAGGGAGGAAGGAGGAAGGAGGAAGGGACGGACAGACGAATGAAGGAGGAAGGGAAGGAGAACTGGATTTTGGTTGCGCTGCACATGTGAGCATTTTTGATGACGGCCTCCGTCCAGTCCTTTGGTCTTATCACATTTAACCATAGTTGTCTTTGTTTTTGTTGACGGGCAGTGGCGGCTGGTTTTGAGCCATGACTCCTTCTATTCTGGCTCCCAATAACACAACAAGACAAACACATTTTAACACTCCTATGGAGCCTACAGCCCTGTGGGGGAGAGGCAGCTGCTCCTCCAGGTCGTGAGGTCGATCCTAAAAGGGTCTACAGCTACATCCAGAGCTTTATTAAAACATAAGGGGCTGAGGCAGGCCCCCAGGAAGTGTGCTGGGCTTTGAAAAAATTCACATCATTGTCAAAAGTGGAACTACACTGTTCTGGATTGCCACGTGATGCCATTGGGCCCAAAAAGTTCCCCATAGACTCACATTGAGAGAGGTCTCCACGGATACATTTTTTGAGCATCACAACCTCCGTGAAATGATTCGTTTCACTATCAGAGTTGATCCATTCGGTCTGATAACATTTTGAAAGTGTAGAAGAGCCACAAGAGTAAATCATTTTATCCTCATTCGAGACAGTGGAGCACTAAACCAGAAGTTATCTGCCCGGCTGCTGTAAGTGTCTCCTGCTCTTGCTCTGTGGGCCCTGTAATGCAGAGGATCCAGGTCATTGTAAACCATGGAAACTGAGTTTTTTTGGCTTCATGTGCCACTGAGCAACTTTCAAAGGAATGAACAGGGTCCGCCTTGGACGCTGTATCCAGCCCTCTTTATACATCCATGGGCTGAAGCCTTAGACGCCCAGGACTTACAACGCCACTGGTCAGAATATAACCAGGTCAACACAGAGAGGAAACAGGTATGCTTAGGCCAATGGTAAAAAAAAACCCTCATTACTCCAACATGATTAGAGTTGCATCAGTAAATATCACATGATCACATGAAGGCTCTGGGCGGGGCTATACAGTCCATCACATCAAAATCATGACCCAACACATAACAGCAATTCTGCTGAAGACATGTTGCATCAAACTAGACGCTCCGAAATCCTCAACAGGCTGAATCAACATATAACAAGTGTGTTACGCCACAGGGATGTAAATAATGAGACAGAGACAGGAAGTTAAACACAGAGGAGGAAAAAACTTTGAAGGAACAACTAAAATCAGTCAGCAGAGTAAAACCCTGTGATGGAGAAAAGAAACAAATATGTTTGTCCATCAGCTCTGATGGAAATGTGTAAAAGCTTTCATAGATTGCTGAAGGGAGTTTTTAAGGGAAGACAATAAGGTCGGGGAGAAGCACAAAGACTTTACACCGCAACTAAAGCAACAGCAAATTTGTACAATCAACCGAAACAACAGAAAACACTGAAGAAAACTACTCCATCGGAAAATCACTGTCAGTCGAGACACAGAGAGACGTATTTATCTGTTCAACCAACAGCTGTATCCGTCTCTGTGTTCAGGTGTGGGTGAGGTTCAAACTGGATCAGTAGGATGTTTTAAATTATAACCAATTATCCATTGGCAGTTAAAGGTTTGATTTAATAATGGTATAAAATAGATCATTTTCTGTGAGAGCTCAGATGTGTCTGCAGAGCACACAAGGTCTCGAAATGTGGAAAATAATGACTCACAAATTGTTTTCTGAGAGCTTTTCAGACGATAATATAAAGACATCACCCTGGACTAAAGGGTGAGTCTGATGTTTTTCAACTTGTTTGTCCATGTTTTTGTGTTAAATGGGTTTAAACAATTTTTGGATGGATTTGATTTGATCGTTTTGGCAATTATTACATTTTTTTTTTTTTTTTTGTACAAGTTACCGCCCGTTGCTTTAAAATAATGTTTATGTGATAATTGATCGGAGATGATTACGGCTTACCGATATCAGAACGGAACAGATGTTCTGCCGTTGATTTAGTATCTTGCTAATCGACACACACTACGGCCCCGATCACACAGAAAGTGTTTTGCAGGTTGTAAAATGTGAGGCGCACCACTCTGCCTTTTTAAAAAAAACTGAATGCCACTACTAAAAAACGCTTGGTACGCCTTTTTCCCAGGCAACCACCCCATCACCTCCTCACCCTAACCTTCCCGTGTAATCAATCTACTGTTATTTTATTGTATGTATCCTGCAGTAATCAGTGTGTAGCTGCTGCCATGTTGAGGCAGAGGGTGCTGTCTGTAGCTCTGGTTGAGGGTGAGAGGCTGTCAGCAGATAAACAGAGATCTGTGTGGGTACATGAGACCCTAAAAAAGAGGCTGGATCATGGGGAGTACCACCAGTTGGTCCAGGAGCTTCTCCTCCATCATGGACGTTTACAGGCAGATTTTAGGACAACTCAGGGGCAGTTTGACAACCTGCTGTCTATCATCGGGTCGTATAGCTCTGGGTATCCAGCAACCACTACCACCAGTTTCTCCTCCATTGTTTACCAACTGTAAACTTGTTGTCGTGACCACCACAGAAGGCCCGCCTCTCAAATCATCCTGTTGGACAATGGGAAAAAAGTGGAGACGACGTGGGGCGCTTTTCTGCTCTGAGCTGAAGATTTTTTTCAACTCCAGGAGTTCAGAGCGCTCTGGCAAAATCGCCAGGCACCTAGAGCGCAGAAACTGAGGTGCATAGTAATAAAAAAGCAAAAAGCTTCACTCTCCTCAAAAACTATTACAAAAAGCCACCTCCAGCTGGTAAACCGCTGTGTGATCGGGGCCCAAGCCAGTTAAAGGATGGTCTGACACTGCAGCTGCATGACAATATTTACAGACATATTTAAACCATCACTGGTGCAGCCTATTTTCAATAAAGATCACCTGTGATCACAAAACTGACGAGTCAATTTCCTGTTAAAAAAGAACATCACAAGACAAAGGTAGATTCAAAACAAAGATCTGCATCCAGGTTATTGAAAAGTATCAATCAGAAGAAGAATACAAGAAAGTTTCCAGACACAAAATATCCCTCAGAGTGCAGTAAGGTCTGCCGTAAAAATGTAAGAATATGTCAAAGCTGTAAATCTGCCTCGAGCAGGCCGTCCTCAGAAACTCAGAGTCTGTGTGAGAGGGGGAACTATGAGTTAGGAAAGCCCCCAGAGACCCGCGGCAGCTCTGAAGAAGCAACAGGGCTCCACGGCTGAGACGCCTCGATGATTCACCAGTCACAGCTTTATGGAGACGTGGAAAAGAGAAAGCCACTGTTCAAAAACTCAAATTACATCTGAGCTCAGAGGAATGTTGGAGACGCTGAGACAACGTGGAAGAAGGTTCTGTAATTGAGCTTGTTGGCCATCACGTTGTGTTTGAGCTGAAACACACCGGCTGCAGCATGCTCTGGAAGACTTGTGACGGCCGAGGGTAACAACAACAACACAGAGAGAAATCCTGGAGGAAAACCTGCTGTCGTCCCACAGAGACCTGGGAGATTATTTCTGACCCCGACATGAAGTCAAATCGTCACAGGAAAGGCTTCAAAACAGCATCATTAACGACAGAGACTGTCTCCAGACATCTAAATCAGCTCACACAGCTCAGGTTATTTAACTACTCACATAGTTGTGGTGTTGTACAAGCTGTAAACAACAGTGACACATTATCTTGTAAAACACCAACATGTTCTCACTCCAACTCTTCAAATATCGCCACTTTGTCAGTGCAGTTCATGTCTACATATGACACGCCAGGTATTCTCCTACATGTGTTGTTGACATTCTGAGACGTTATGTCACTTTACACCTGTTACATGCATTTTGTCTTTTTAAAATACATTTCTGTTCTCACAGGAAATATACAGTTTCTCCAGGTGCTCTGACATGTTCTCCCCGTGTCAGCGTGGGTTTCCTCCAGGTGCTCTGATATGTTCTCCCCGTGTCAGCGTGGGTTTCCTCCAGGTGCTCTGATATGTTCTCCCCGTGTCAGCGTGGGTTTCCTCCAGGTGCTCTGACATGTTCTCCCTGTGTCAGCGTGGGTTTCCTCCAGGTGCTCCGACATGTTCTCCCTGTGTCAGCGTGGGTTTCCTCCAGGTGCTCTGACATGTTCTCCCTGTGTCAGCGTGGGTTTCCTCCAGGTGCTCCCACATGTTCTCCCCGTGTCAGCGTGGGTTTCCTCCAGGTGCTCCGGCATGTTCTCCCTGTGTCAGCGTGGGTTTCCTCCAGGTGCTCTGACATGTTCTCCCTGTGTCAGCGTGGGTTTCCTCCAGGTGCTCTGACATGTTCTCCCCGTGTCAGCGTGGGTTTCCTCCAGGTGCTCCGACATGTTCTTCCTGTGTCAGCGTGGGTTTCCTCCAGGTGCTCTGACATGTTCTCCCTGTGTCAGCGTGGGTTTCCTCCAGGTGCTCTGACATGTTCTCCCTGTGTCAGCGTGGATTTCCTCCAGGTGCTCCCACATGTTCTCCCCGTGTCAGCGTGGGTTTCCTCCAGGTGCTCCGACATGTTCTTCCTGTGTCAGCGTGGGTTTCCTCCAGGTGCTCTGACATGTTCTCCCTGTGTCAGCGTGGGTTTCCTCCAGGTGCTCTGACATGTTCTCCCTGTGTCAGCGTGGGTTTCCTCCAGGTGCTCCGACATGTTCTCCCTGTGTCAGCGTGGGTTTCCTCCAGGTGCTCCGACATGTTCTCCCTGTGTCAGCGTGGGTTTCCTCCAGGTGCTCTGACATGTTCTCCCTGTGTCAGCGTGGGTTTCCTCCAGGTGCTCTGACATGTTCTCCCTGTGTCAGCGTGGGTTTCCTCCAGGTGTTCCCACATGTTCTCCCCGTGTCAGCGTGGGTTTCCTCCAGGTGCTCTGACATGTTCTCCCTGTGTCAGCGTGGGTTTCCTCCAGGTGCTCTGACATGTTCTCCCTGTGTCAGCGTGGGTTTCCTCCAGGTGCTCCGACATGTTCTCCCTGTGTCAGCGAACTAGTATTGTTTCCAATTGTTGTTGAATGTTAAACTCTTGTTTTAACCTTTTTTGTACAGACTGAAGTTCTGTTGTTTTATGTGAGAAAATATCGCCACACTGCGTACCCACAAAACCAGGCCTGAAAGAGTGGTACGCCACACAAAAGGCGTGATCTGTAAAACGGACTTGATTGGGGAAACTTTGACCCATGCTCACAAACATTTTGGAAACAAGAAATTGGTGACACAGATGGTGAGGTGGAAGCCTGATAAAAGATTTATTTTTTGGTGCACGCAATTTGTGGCTTCTGTTGGTACGTACATTTTTCCAGTTGTGTCAACAACTGGACGTTGTTGACACACGCCGGTGACGTCGGGAGAATCTCAACGCTGATTGGCTTTCGCGGCACAGCGTCACGCAAATTCGCCTCAAAAGTTCAATATTTTCAACTCGAGCGATGAGGCGTTGGACGCGAATTTTGTGTCTATCGCGCCGCGCTAGACGCCTCTATCGCGTCCACTGCGTCATGCTAGACGCATCCATCACGCCGCCCGGCGCGAATTCGCATCTAATTGCGTCTTTGCATTGACTTTGTATGTAATCTTGATGCACGAATTTGCGAATTCGCGTTTGGTGTGAATGCAGCTTTAGGCTGGCCACAATAAAAGGCCACTCTGAAATGTTCAGTTTTGCTTTACTGGGGGGGTCAGAAAACCAGTCAGTATCTGGTGTGACCACCATTTGCCTCACGCAGTGCAACACATCTCCTTCACATAGAGTTGATCAGGTTGCTGATTGTGGCCTGTGGAATGTTGGTCCACTCCTCTTCAATGGCTGTGCCAAGTTGCTGGATATTGGCGGAACTGGAACGCGCTGTCGTATACACCGATCCAGAGCATCCCAAACATGCTCAATGGGTGACATGTCTGGTGAGTATGCTGGCCATGCAAGAACTGGGATGTTTTCAGCTTCCAGGAATTGTGTACAGATCCTTGCAACATGGGGCCGTGCATTATCATGCTGCAACATGAGGTGATGGTCGTGGATGAATGGCACAACAATGGGCCTCAGGATCTCGTCACGGTATCTCTGTGCATTCAAAATGCCATCAACAAAATGCACCTGTGTTCGTTGTCCATAACATACGCCTGCCCATACCATAACCCCACCGCCACCATGGGCCACTCGATCCACAACGTTGACATCAGCAAACCGCTCACCCACACGACGCCACACACGCTGTCTGCCATCTGCCCTTAACAGTGAAAACCGGGATTCATCCGTGAAGAGAACACCCCTCCAACGTGCCAGACGCCATCGAATGTGAGCATTTGCCCACTCAAGTCGGTTACGACGACGAACTGCAGTCAGGTCGAGACCCCGATGAGGACGACGAGCATGCAGATGAGCTTCCCTGAGACGGTTTCTGACAGTTTGTGCAGAAATTCTTTGGTTATGCAAACCGATTGTTGCAGCAGCTGTCTGGGTGGCTGGTCTCAGACGATCTTGGAGGTGAACATGCTGGATGTGGAGGTCCCGGGCTGGTGTGGTTACACGTGGTCTGCGGTTGTGAGGCCGGTTGGATGTACTGCCAAATTGTCTGAAACGCCTTTGGAGACGGCTTATGGTAGAGAAATGAACATTCAATTCACGGGCAACAGCTCTACTGGACATTCCTGCAGTCGGCATGCCAATTGCACGCTCCCTCAAAACTTACGACATCTGTGGCATTGTGCTGTGTGATAAAACTGAACATTTCAGAGTGGCCTTTTAGTGTGGCCAGCCTAAGGCACACCTGTGCAATAATCATGCTGTCTAATCAGCATCTTGATATGCCACACCTGTGAGGTGGGACGGATTATCTCGGCAAAGGAGAAGTGCTCACTAACACAGATTTAGACAGATTTGTGAACAATATTTGTGGGAAATGGTCTTTTGTGTGTATAGAAAATGTTTTAGATCTTTGAGTTCAGCTCATGAAAAATGGGAGCAAAAACAAAAGTGTTGCGTTTATATTTTTGTTCAGTGTAAATATAAAATGACATGTCTGTGGATTGTGGTACATATTTGTAGATTGTCTTGTGTGGGTTACAAATAATAAAGTCCAATAAAAACAAGAAGCTGAAAGAGACTAAAGCGATCTGGATCTGACAGGAACTGCAGAGTGTCTGTGGGTTTGTCTCTATGAAGGATCCCTTTAACATTACACACAGTAATCTGACCCATTGTTAATATGAAATGATTAATAAGTTCAGCTTTAACTTGTGAAAGTGCTGCATGTTTAACACAGAGATGAAAATATAACAAACTTCCATCTTATTGAAGTTATCACTCCTGACAGCTCTGTGTTCACAGCCACCCAGAGCTGAGCTATAAAGTTCAGTCGGCTCCCCGGCGCCTATTGACAGACAGTAAGAGGAGTTAAGCCAGGAGGCTGCGGGTTAGTGGTGATATTCCCCAGGGTGAGCTGGCACACATAAGAAGACATATCAGCACTATTTGTAAAAAGTCACACACAGCCCCGCAGAGGACGCTCCACCTGTCATTGAGATAAACTGGCTAATAATTGATCGTCACAGAAATGAAGGGGGGGGGGGGCACTGGGGTTAAAGAAAACCCTTAAGTTATTTTGTATGCGTGTGTGTGTGTGTGTGTCCTGTGATGGAGAGACAAGAGTCAGGTTTAGCTCGGTTAGATTGTGGGATTTCTTTAATGGGAAACACACTCGCTGCATAATAATATCCATATCTCTGAATGTACTCTCTGGGTAGCTGCAGGCTGTTCAATTCTTTCTCCATTTCTAACTGTCCGAATGCATCTGCTGCAGAGCACGAGGTGTTCACATGCTCGCAGACTATCTGACACTGGAGGCTCCTTTCAAGTTTTTGGTAGTATTTATTAAAACTGGGGATTATGTGTTTTGAACAGGAACTTCAGCATCATGTGCATTTATATCCTCCTGTTTTCATACAGCCTGAAGGCCTTCACACACACAGTCAGATTGTTTCGGATGCATTTTTTTAAATCCGTCATCCGAAAAAAATTGTTGCACACAGAAACCTTACACGCTGATTCTGATGTATTTTAGTCTATTTGTTGCGAAATAAATACGTGACAAAATAAAAGACACATTCCCTCCTTCACCTCTCTCCACTGGAGTTCCCTATCTGACTGACTTCACTTCCTCCCTGTCTTTCATTTGGCACCACAGCTGCATGAAGTCGCGGAGCTGTCCACACCCTCCTCCTCTTCATCATCCACCTGAATATAACTCTCTTACCCGCTGAGAGTTGAAAATGATTCTGTGTGTTCCTCTGTCTCGTCTCAGCTGTGTCCCGCTGCCACATCTTCTTCACTGATTCTCGGTCAAACGTCTCTAAAGGCTCTGACGGGATGCGAAAAATGCATATATCGAACCTGTCTGAAACTTTTAATGACGGACAAAAGTTTCAGACTCAGTTTGCTAACATGACTGACACAACATGGGGTCTTAATAATCTTTAGACATGCAACAATTTCAGAAGAAAACACAGACTCTGTGTGCGAAGGCCTTTACGTCTCATTGCCACCAACATTTGTGACTGATGTCCAGAGGATGCCTCTAGTGACCAACGCAAGGAAGTGCATTTCTTTACTGATGGATAGAAACTACCTGTAGCCATGGGGGAGGGGCTTATCTTGTCTGTTTTTCACCATCCAGTAATTTGGAATATGCGCCTGGAACATGACCGGGACAAAAACAGGACCAATACTGCGACAAATAAATAAAGATGTTGACCTGTCAGGTACGTGGTGGCATGTTTTGTGAAGTATTTAATTAAAAAGACTGAATGAGTCATGATGACGACCTGACTGTATATAATGTATAACCATATTGTAGCAGAGTAACATTACTCAGATTCACAGTGTGTCAAAACTAGATAAATAAGTTCTTTTTATTCAAACTCACTTGACAATCAACAGGAAACTGAACTGAAGGAAACAGCCTGTTAGCTAGGTAGCACACTGTCATATGGTCTCTCCAAAATCCACCACAAAAGTAAAAAAAAATTAACGTACTTGCAGAAAATTTTGGACCAAAATATTACAGAGGGGAGGAGTTTCACAGGCACATCAGAGAGCACAGAAATTCCCATCGGAATGAATGGACTTCCGGACTTCTTTTCAAGTACTGCACTTACCTGCTTCCACACCTGCTGTTTTTTATTGAGATGATGCTAACTAGAGCGATAAATATATATTTTTATTACTTTTTCTATTATTTGAGTCACTGTGTTCATGTGCCAGCCGGAATATGTTGTTGTAGTCACCTATAAAGCGTCAGCAGATGGGAGGAGCTACATTTGAAGTACCGTACGTAAACATACAAGTCACTGAATCCTCCACAACCAAGTTCCTACAAATGTTTCACAATAAAAGCCTATTTAGAAAATGGAGGGATTCTCTCAGCCGAGGTTATAAGGGGCTTTTAATATGAAAAAGGAAGCGCTGAGTTTGAAATGAAGGCGCCATGCGTTAACTTTATGAAGCCAACGGGAGCGGATAAAAAGTCAAAATATAAAGATACAGAGGGATTAATAAATAACAGAGCGTCTATAATGTAGTCTGTTTCAAATGAAGCTGGGAGCCTCTGCAGTTGTGGTGAGTTTTTTTTTTTTTTTTTTTTTTTTTAGTATTTTTTAATACTGCAATATATATTGAAAAAAAAATATATAGCAATGTCATTTTTTTTCAATATCCTGCAGCACCTAGTGCGAACTGCAGTTTCTAAAGTCGTATAGCTCTGGGTATCCAGCAACCACTACTACCAGTTTCTCCTCCATTGTTGACCAACTGTAAACTTGTTGTCGTGACCACCACAGAAGGCCCGCCTCTCAAATCCCATTGGACAATGGGAAAAATCAACAAGGAGTTGATAAAAACAAACGCCAGGCACCTAGAGCGCAGAAACGCAAGGTGTGTAGCAACAGCGAGCAAAAAGCTCCACTCTCATTAAAACTCTTACAAAAAGCCTCCAGCTGCTCAAACACTTTCTGTGTGATCGGGCCTCTGTCTGCTGAGCCCGTTGTCCAACTAAAGAGATGCCCTGATATCTTGTGAAATAAAAATAATCCAAGAAGTTATGGACTCAGGTCAAAAACACTGAATTCCCCATACACAGTAAAAGCTGCATAGAGAATGAACCAACATTGATCTTCCATTCTTCAAGTTATTTGACACATTTGCTGTCTAATTAAAGAATGCCATTTTTTCATGGATCAGCAGTGAATCAATTAAAACTGCAGGAAACTGAGAGGGCGTGTAAATCTCAAAGCAAAGTGAAGTACACCCCCTAACTGCACTGTCAAGGAAACAGTGTCCCAGCGCTCCTGAGCCACTGGCACCAGGGCTTACACCAATTTTCTTTTTTTTTTTTTTTTTGATGGCCAATATGACTGCTACTACTGCAGAATTACAGCCATAAAGAACAACTATAAGAGCCTACATTTACATGACAATAAAACACTTCAAATTAACTTTTAATTAACTTTTAAAATAAGTTAAAGAAGAAATGGTCCATTTCACACAGAGACTGATCACAGGTTTAGTATCAGAGGCAAAGCAGGAAAAGACTGTGTGTGCCAGGCGTCACTGTAAAAATGCTCTTATTATCAACACTAACAGGACAGAGTAAACTGTTTATGGCCTTCCTCCTGACTGTCAGCTGTCTTCTGTCAAAAGTAACAATGTAGAAATTAAACTAGTATCTTCAGTCATGATAGATGCCAACCTCTCATTCTTACAGGCAGCCCAAAATAAAAACATGCTCAGACGTGCATTTCTGACGACCGTTCGCATGATCTAAACAGAGAATACCATCTTCCAGCTACACTCACAGATAACTGAGCCTCCTACCTGCCTGTCAAACACCATCAACCCAAAAACCTTCTCCAGTCCGGACTGAGTGGAGTCCTGCTGGGTGAAGCTGTGAAGTCTGGCGGCCGCTGGCTGCTTACTGCTAACAGCGACCGCAACTAACAAACTCCACAAATCCATTCAGCAGCTCCACCATCCACAGTCAGACACACACAGCTGATTATTTACTGCTGAATATTCAACACGTTCTCATCCCGAGTCGTCACGTATCGCCGCTTTGTCAGTGGCCTTTCACATCTACATATTACACGCTAGGTATCCTGCGTCTGCTGTTGTTCTGGGACGCCGCCAGGACGTCAACAGAAGCACATGGTTAGGTTTAGAAAAAACATCTCGGTTTGGCTCCTCATTCATGCAGGAAGGAAACACTGGCCTCCTGGGTGAAAGTCCAGTGTTTGTTGGACCCATCCACCTGCCCACACTACAGGGACTCTCCAGCCCCTTATAATACATTGTTCATGGCAGCGTTACATACCGCCGCAACAGGTGCCGTCTGGCCTCATTTTGAACTGACGCTGCCCGTCCCCATATTATACTGCTGCAGCAGGCGGCGTATCATCACTAGGGGTGGGTACCAAAACCCGGTATTAAAGACCGTAGTATTGATAAGCTCTGACGTTAATGGTTCTGCTGTTGGAGAAATTCAGATGATATACTTCTTGTTTATTTAGGTCACGTAAACGTTATTTTGTACAGTTTTTATCTCTCGGGCTCTGTTTCCAATCTGCAATAAGATGAAGACATTCGTCACTGAAGCATTTTTGCTTCTCAATCCAGAGCAGAGCTCTCTGTGTCGCAGCCTCACAGCCTGCTGCATGTGTGAGGGGCGGGGCCAAACACACACACACACACACACACACACATAGAGGCCCTGCCCTCAGTCACAACAGCGGAGAGAGCAAAACACTCTGACACATGGTTTACTTCACAAGAGTTGATGCCGACACCGTTTGTTGCCACAAGATCAACAACTCGTGCATGTGAGGGCAGAAACACGAGCAATCTTTGGAAACATCCAGCAAAGTGCATCACATACAGGCGGAGAAATGCACTAATGTAAAAAAATCATCCATCCTAAAATACACTCAACAACAAAGTGAAATCCAGATCTCATTTCTCAGATGCATCAAAACTCTTAACTCACTTTTCCAAGCAACAGTTCATGTGTTGCCATAGCAACCTACACCACAACAGCACCCAGCCATCTTGATTGCAATTGCACCTAACAGAAACACGCGTACGATCTCAAGCTGCACGAGAGAAGTCTGGAGTTTCTAAACAGTTACTGATATTTGGTGCTTTCCACTCTACTCGTACACAGATTCAGTAAAACTGTGATTTCAGATTGTTTCCTTTCGCTTTTACATGAACACACATCATCTAACTGTTTCTGTGGAGGAGTAACACACACACACACACACACACACACACACACACACACACAGGATATGTTTCAGTTAAGGATGTGTTCATATTTACTTTTCAAAATCCAAATAAGCCAATTGCACAAATTGCTTCTTAACATGAGGGAAAAAAGTTAATCCTGAACTAAACCCTTTAAAGCTAACGAGGCTTTATCACCCGTCTCCTTATTTAACACACCCGTATCCAAATCTAGCAGCATTTAAAACCTCTGAGGATTGTCACTCATAATTAGTATGTTATTGCAGCCCTGCTGCTGACATTAAAGCAAAAGAAAGCAAATTTATCTCCAAAGTTCCTTCAGATATTTGCTTTAGAATTCACATCAGAGCACATGAAGGTGTTTCCAATGCGCAGCAGCACATGGCAATCAGCACTTTCCTTCATTAGCAGACTGAAGGTCATCTGTAGTGTCTTTGCTCGTATGAAAATGCTTCAGCAGATTCTCCGCTGAAATGAGGTGCACCAGCAGCAGCTTTAGGTTCAGGAGAGAAACTGACGGCAGAAGTCATTCATGGAAACTGCGTCAGGGTTTGATGCTGTTAAAGACTTCATGAGGATGACACTGTCCACACTGACCCTGGCTGAAGCCATGCAGAGCAGGCCGCTGCCCCGAGCACCAAAACTCCCAAGTTATCTAGGCAGTAGTTACTCTGTGGTAATTTTTATTTTTGGGCCATTTTTATGTCTTTTTATTGGATAGTACAAAGTAGAGAGATGACAGGAAATGAGGGGGGAGAGACTGGAAAGGCAGAAGCAGGTGTTAAAGTTGTAACAAAGATATCAAAAAAGGAATTTCTTCCAACCTGGTGGAAGACCCAGCGCTGTCGCAATAAAAACTACATTTAAGCCAGAAGGCTGTTCTTGGTAAAAAAACAACTGCTAATTGTGTCACTATCACAGCAGGAAACGCAGTGACTTATCAGTTAAAAATAATGGCTTTTCGGGGCACCATCCCCAAAGGTGACGTAGCGATGTCTCACCAGCCACAGTGGCAGGTGGACAAAGAAGATAATTTCCAACCCTGTATGAAACCAATAAAAACTACATTTGTCCATAGAAGAGATGCAGTGATGTCGCATGTTGTTGGTCTTGAACCATTGTCTGCAGTTTGGCAGGCATCTCTCCAAGGTGCCACGCCATCAACCATCCCCTCCACCTGCTGATGACAAAGTGACCTCATACACTGCATCTCTTTAGAAATGTTGATATGATGTGTATGAAACGAGGTTTACAGAAACAAAACCAATATTTTCTTGTGGTGAATGGACTGAATTCTCCTCCTTCAGGATGAGACTGACACCTGGGAAACATCAGCTTCTGATTCATCACAGCACCAGTGCACGTTGGTGTGTTTGGTTAGCAGCTGTCGGTCAGTCACTAACCCCACAGAGACTCTACAGACAGATTGTCAGAAAAGAAGGAGGATCACTTTACAATGAGCAGTGTTGCTGTGCTCTGCTGGACTTAGTATAATCCACTGTAATGCTCCCAGCTCTCAGGGTCTTCTATGAGGGAAGCTGTCAAAGCTGGTTAGCTTCAAGTCGACGACTTCATGTGAAGAAAAGTAACTAAACACTGAGATGAGAGAGTCTATTCAGCCACTGAGCTCTGCTCTAATCTGACTCATGTTTCCTTTCAGAGGGCACTGACGAGTGCTCCTGCGTGTCCGCCGTACAGTCGCAAGAAATGCAACAGCAGAATTAAATCCTTCCCTTGCTCAGGACCGGTGGCTGTGCGGTGTCACGGCGTGATCGCTGGCTGCTATAATTTGGTTCCGCTCGTCACCCAGAGCAGGCGAGGTCATTACTTATTACGAGGAACATAATGATTTGGACTGTCCGTCTCCAGGCTCGGCAGTTTAATGAAGGCAGAGGGAAAGGCCACAAAAATCTCACAAAAATCCCAGCTGGCATCATTTCAGGCTTTTTGATTATATGATTACTCACTGTACAGAGACCAAGTGGAGTCCCACTGAGGCCGTCTCTAACCTCTATAATAAAACTTTCTATTTTTGCCTCAATAATTAACAACCACCATTTTGGGCCAACTAACAGACTCTGCATTTCAATTTGGGTTCAACAGGAATGTCTGTTTTATAACAAGGAACCCTCTGTGTCCTCTGCAGACCTGTCGACTGCACTTCAGCTTCCAACCTCTTCTGTTTCTTTCAAATTAAGAAATTTATTCAGAAACAGCGTCCCCAGTTTTCCAATCACCCTCTGAAAACATTACTGACACTCTTCCTGCTGTGGCACCAGTCAGAGAAGTCATTTATATCAGCCCAGAGAAACCTGGGCGCAGGATGTGGGGCTCAGCACAGAGGATAACCAACAGCCCAGCACCCTTGACCTAGATCATAAGTGTTCTGTTTTCGCCCAACATGAGCTGGTTCAATGTATAAATACACTCAGAATCATTACACTAACCACAGATTGTCTAAAATAGACTGTGTTGTCAGTGAAGCCTGTCACAGATGAGGTCAGATGCTGACCTTGTACGAACATGTTTCTGTCATGCACAAAACCTGCATGAAGCTGTAGATATATATAAATAAGCCCCTGCGTGTTACATACCACTGTCAGGTAGAGGAAGTGGTTGATATCAAGACGACCTACCAGTGGCTAGAGAATGCTGCGCTGACAGACAGACAGCACAGAGGCACTAATCATGGCAGCACAACAGGCCCTAAGCACACGGGCCATAGAGGCCAGGGTCGACCACAGCAGATCAGACCCAAGGTGCAGGCTGTGCAAAGATGCCCCTGAGACGGTCCAGCACATAGTGGCAGGTGTAAGATGCAAACAGGATCAGCGTACATGGAGAGGCTGGGATAGTGCACAGGAACATCTGCACCCAGTATGGACTCCAAGTACCCAAATCCCAATGGGACACACCACCGAAGGTAGCTGAGAACAACAAGGCTAAGATCCTGTGGGACTTCAGCTTCCAGACTGACATACAGCTGCTGGCTAACCAACCGGACATAGTGGTGTTTGACAAACACCAGGTGAGGGCAGTGGTGCTAGATGTGGCGATACCAGCCGACAGCAACATCAGAGAGAAGGAACACGAAAAGGTGGAGAAGTGTCAAGGGTTGAAAGAAGAGCTGGAACAGATGTGGAAGGTCAAAGTTGACAAGGTCCCCGTGGTTGTAGGAGCACTCGGGGCAGTGACTCCGATTCCTGGAACAACATCTGAAGCCTCAGTCAGGAAGTGTGGAGTCCTAGGAACAGCTAAGATACAGCGCACAACCCTCAAACTCCCAGGACTCTGGTAGAGGAAACGAGCTTGAGAATGATAGAGATACCACCCTGAGAGGGTGATTGATATATATGCATTTGTGCCCAAAATGTCACCTACATCTCTCTGTGTCTCAGCCTTCAGGTTGCATGTGAACGGGCCGGAGTGGCCAATATTGGAATTATGGGAGTTTTTTTGGGTTTGTTTGTTTGTTTTCCCAGGACAGTAGATCTCTTGACAAAATCCAAACAGGAAATGCAGATTTTCTTTTGATAAAATATTGGAGCATTATGTTGAACCTTGTTTTGTACAGAAGAAAAAGTTATTCCGTGTGTCTGTGTGTATGTAAAACCTTCAGCCTGCAGCAGAGACTCAGGCCTCGTCATGCAGAAATCCATAACTTATTACAATCTGTGTCATGCCAAGAGAAGAGAAGGAATGACGCACACAGAAGAGACAGGACGGCAGTGACGGTGGAGAAATCACTGTTTCAACTACGTAGAAAAAACTCTTGTTGAGGTTAAAAATCGATTATTATTTTATTTCATTTGTGCCTGTTGTGGACATTAATCTGAGACATCAGACAAAGACATCACCTTTAATTTATTAAACATCTCTTTCTATTTGTTTTTAATGTTTGTATCAGTCTTCTTCTCTCTGTCTTTCCATCTGCTGTGAAACCATCGTATTGTATTGTTGTGTATAAATTTGGTTAAAGTTTTATTAGTACTATCGGACCTTTTGAGGTCTTTTCCAACACTAGTCTCGGTGTGAAACATCTGATGGTCACAGCTGACAGAAAAACACAACAAAAACAGAGTCAAGGTTAAAACAGCCTTACAGCTGTGGCGACGTGTTTCAGTCGTGTCTTTGACCTTTGTCTTTGAAACGTCATTTCATCTTGTTGCTGAACACAAGCGCATCATTTGTTGAAACTTTAACATGAACAGAAGCTTGTTTTAGTTTCACCACTCCTTCACACTGATTAACAGAATGATAGACAGGTTATAAATAATAATATCAGAAAGTTCAGAAACATCCACTGGAGACTGGATCCAGCCGGTCAGATCGATCCAACAATAACAACATGACTCACAGATTCTACAAACTTTAAAACTCTGTAAACAACAAATTGTAATGAACTAAACACTGTTTGTTCATCAGGTTACAAAAATCATCATTCATTTATCTCTGGTGGTATGTAGCCACGAAAATATAGTTTGGTTTTAATAATCAATCAGCGTCCTTGTTCCTCTGGATGATCCGCAGACCTCACTCTGAACAGATTTCACTGGAACTACTTTCCACCAAGGGAACCACCAGAGATAAAATGTTCTGGTGCAATCGGGATAAACCAATTATCTTCAAGCCTATTTTCCACCTCAGATGTATTCAGAAAATTGATTTTAGTGAAGTATTTTGACAGAACGACAATCAGTGTGTTTTTTCAGTTTGAAGATCAGAAACAAACAGAGAAACTCCTCCAAATTAAACGGGACAACATTGTTTGTCAGAGCCTCCTGAAGCATGGATGGATGTCAACCACAGGGCTGTAGGCTCCATAGGAGTGTTAAAATGTGTTTGTCTTGTTGTGTTATTGGGAGCCAGAATAGAAGGAGTCATGGCTCAAAACCAGCCGCCACTGCCCGTCAACAAAAACAAAGACAACTATGGTTAAATGTGATAAGACCAAAGGACTGGACGGAGGCCATCATCAAAAATGCTCACATGTGCAGCGCACACTTCATATCAGGTTAGGGAAAAAGTATTTCCTGTTGTAGGGATGAATAAGGTTATGTGTATTAAGGGTTATCATGTCCACCTCATCAGAAACTGGGGAGGGATTAAGAGGAATATTGGATTTCTCTGCAACGCTAACTTTTTAGCACATTAGCTAATGTTAGCTTCCATAGCAAAACAAACAAGTGTGGTCCTCCTTTGTAAGATTGGCTTCCTGTGACATCATCCATCCACTGAGTGAGAGCATACGGGTCGGCCAGTCTGGTCCCGTTGGTCAGTGTTTACTTATTCAAGTAACACTGGCGGTCCCGGAGAGTGAGTGACCTGACATGGTACGTTGGTAAATTCAGTCTGACGCTCTACACTAAAATGAGAGCATACTAGTCACACTAGTCTTTTATGAGATATTACATACTGTGATATTTCAACAGAAACTGTATGAAATTACGATCTACTATTGAATAGTAAATGGTCTGCAGCTTTTTTATTTTAAAAAGTTAACTGCATTAATTAATTTGAAAGCACATTACAGTCTCCTGCCCGTATGTGAATAACAAAATGAGGGGGATGTAGTGTGTTTCGTTGGGTCTCCAGCAGCATGGAGCAGCCTCTCTGCCAGTAGTGCTGTGTCGTTCACAAACGAAACGTTCAAAAGAACGAATCTGTTGCGTGAACGCACTGAACTTAATCACTTCCGGAACTGATTCGTTCATTCCTCAGTTCAGTTGAGCTCAGCAGTGAGCATGCAGGCTGGGAGTGGAACTGCCGATTCGGTCAGTGCGAACAAAGAATCACTCGTGAGTCGCGAGGCAGCCAGAGTGCAGGGAGGGACTGCCTACCGCCTGACCAATCACCCGGTGAACAAATCACTTGGTGAACGAATCACTCAGTGAACAAATCACTCGGTGAACGTCATCACCCCGATCCCTGAGTAATCTAAATCCTTTCTTCTCAGCGATACACTTTCATATGGACTGTTTTCTCCAAGCTAGCGGCTAATGTAGCCAGGAGTCAAGCCACATGAACACAGTCACAAACCTCCCCACTGTTTTAACAGACTTAGCTTCCAGATGAACAAAACATTAGGCTGGCCAGTAATGAGACTCACCAGTGCAGGGCAGACGCGGCAGCTCAGCCGTGTATCAATTCAGTGAGTCGGACTACGCAGTACACAGTCAGGGCTCCTCCCACCAAGCACTGAATGATTCGGTGAATGAATCTTTTGAACGATTCTTTTCACTGAACTGATTCTAGTGATTCAGTAACATCTTTGCTCATCACTAACTGCCAGACAATGTACAGACCACGGTTTTTGAGGAGAAACAGACGGAGCAGAGTTATTATGGTTTAAGGTTGATGCTGCAGTGTGTGTTGGTCAGCTGCTCGTTTGCTTACATTACTGCCGATCGCTGCTCCGCTCCGTTAACGTTCGTCTCTGGGTGACGGCAGAAGAAAGTATTCATAATATACCATAAAACTTAAATTAAACACCCAGTCTCTTTTACTAGCCCAGTGTGGATACAAAGGCCTGTCCCAAATACAGGCCTGTTGAGTTCAGTGCTGTAAGCAAATAATAGCTCGGGCTATTAATTGAAGTTTTAAGATACTTCACATTTGCCTCATAAATGTAATTATTTAGACATTAAATTAAAACACACTTGGAACCACTGCCTTTTGTGAAGATGAATCAAAAGTTAACTGTTAACAAGTTGACATTTATGAATCAGTGCTAAATCATCCATGACATCATCACGATGCATTCAAGTGCTGATTATGTCCCCACCCCCACTGTGCACAGCTCTGGTCTGCTGGCAATGAGAAGCAGTCTATCACCTATTATAGAGTAAGGATAGACGGATACATCGGCCGGCCGATATATCAGGCCGATATTTGAGTTTTTTACTTGTATCGGCATCGGCCGATACGTGCGTGGGTTCGCGGATTTATTTTTCCCTGGCATGATTTACAGACAGGCATCCACGGGCAGCTCTGTGTTGCCGGAAGACCCTGCAGCGCACATGCAGCGAATCCTACTGTGTACAGTAGTTGTTGTTTTATTTATGCTTCAGCTTAAATATTTGTTTATTTTATAAAGACATTACTGGAAGATTTAAGAGCACTGAACTCTTTTTTTTATTTGAATGTATAATAATAATAATAATAATAATAATATTCTACCTGTTCTACCTCAACTTTCCATCTTGTTTTAGTATTTTTTACTGTTCAATAAATGTTTCTTATTTTAAACTTGAGACCTGTAATATTTGTTATCATTGTGTCATTTTTTTGATGTAAATTGAGGGAGCAAAAGCAGTATCGGCCCCAAATATCGGCTCAAGAAAATCGGCAGTCCATAATCGGTCATCGGCTAAGGGTGATGGAAAAAAATCGTTATCGGCATCGGCCCTGAAAAATCCATATCGGTCTATCCCTATTATAGAGTGTTCCTGTGTTTTAAAAAAAAAATCCACATTCTCACGATAATTTGGGTGGAAAAAGGGAACACATTTATTGACTGCTGATATGAATCACACCACTGTCACTCTGCCTTGTAATATTTATCTATTTATGTCATTTTCTCAAGTTATCTGTGTTTGTGCTGCTGCAACGACCACATTTCCACATTTTAATCAACAAAGATTTGTCTTATTTTGTCTGTTCAACAGGAAAAAAGATTAAAAACACTGAATATTCACACGGGAGAAGCTGGAACCAGTGACTTCTTAGTATTTTTTATAATAGATGACAATTTAATCTCTTACCAAACATCAATATAGCAATTATTCGGCTCATTTTTCTCAGCTCTGCACCTTTTTATCCATCCATCACCCAGTCAGACCTCAGTGATCAACACAAGAATTAGATACTTTAACCCTGGATTGTAAACGTGCAGGAACAAAAGAAGATGTGACCCTGAGTGAAGAAAGGAGCTGTGTGTCTGAGCAGCAGCAGCAGCAGCAGCAGCAGCATCTGAAGCCCCCAAGACATTTCCTGTGTAATGTGTTACTCATCCATTTGCCCTGAGGAGAGCATTCATGATGTTTTGTAATGGTCAGCTCCATCACCCTCCCTCCTGTCCACTCCAAAGTACTCACCAGGCAGAACCACTTAAAACTCTTTCATGTTTTCTTCTTCGTTTTTTTCCTCCTGCGCTCGGCCTTTGTTGCCGGCTGAATAAGATGCTGAGAGCTGATGGGCTGCTGGCCTTAATGGGCTCTCCCTTTTTGAATTTAGTGACTGATGTTTTGCCATTGCCTCATCCTGAGAGAACAGTACACAAACTTCTTGACAAAGTCTCTACATAATTCATAACTCCCGTCTCACACACACACACACACACACACACACCTTCTCCTCCGGTAACACCATAAACAACATGTGAGATTCTCATCTCCATTTCTGAAGTGATAAACAAAACGTATGCACATGGATCGGAGGGAAAACACAAAATCCAAGAAACACCTTTTAAAATGAGAAGCTCCTAAATATGACACCACATTATGACATCCAGCCCCCCCCATCCTGCCATCCCCCCATCCTGCCATCCCCCCATCCCCCACTCTGAAGCGACTTGGCTTTATATTTCCCATCTTCTGTGCGATAATGCAGCGTGAGAGGTTCAGGCACAGCTTCCAGGCAGAAAGCCGCAGTCGCTGGATCTCCAATATAACATGTCCTTGAGAAACAACAGTCAGTGTTCTCCCATTTATCAACACTGATTACACGTATTGATCTGACAGAACCAGAGGATTCCCAGTTGAAAGGGTTCAGCAGACTGGAAACACAGCGCCTGCTGCCGCTGCCGAGGATCATGGTCCGTCCAGACTGAAACAGACAGACTGTTTTACTCTCACAGCGTAATCCATCTGCCATCAGCTGTCAGATGAGGTCTTTAACTGTGTTAGTTTTTATTATCTGGTATCTGGACATGATACATTTCCCCTAAAATGGAGTTTACATGAATCATAGTTTATGTTCATCAGATAATTAAAAGTTTGTTTGTGACAGAACGACACTAAATCCAAGCACACATATTAAGAACTTCCTTTAACCCATTAAAACCTGAACAGACTGGCTTGGATTCTCTCAAAAATATGGGCAGACAGTCACGGGCAACTTAATGAGAAATGCCCCACAAATTAGCAAAGTATATAAAGTTACAAGAAAATAACTTGAAAATAAAAAAAAAAATAGAAATAATAAACAACTACAAACAAGAAAAAGAGCCAAAAATTATAAAATATATATGTTTACATTTTTCTGTGAATAATTTTAAATATAAAATTATAATAATTACAAATATAATTTTCTTGACATTTTTCCCTTTTTGTAAATTTTTATTTTCTAATAATCCTCCGCCCCCCTTTAAACTAATTTTCAGGTCATTTGCTCGTCACCTTTCACTAATTTCTTGCAGTTTGTTAAACATTTCTTGCCAAGGTCCTTATTGCCTTTTTCCCCTCATGTTTTGAAAGAAATCAATGAGCTCTTAATAAGAAACTGCCCAAAAATTAGTAAAAAGTTAAAAGTAAATTACATGAAAATATGCAAAAATAAATGAAGAAATAAATAAATAATAAATAAACAAGACAATGCTGTAAAAAAAATGCTGAAAAGTAGAAAAAAATATGTATACGCTTTTCTGTGCACAATTTTTTTTATAAAAAAAATTTAATTTCTGGTCATTTTCTTGTCACCTTTAATTCATTTCTTGCAGTTTGTGGGACATCTTTTTGCGAGGTTGCTATGTTAAAATCAGCTTGTGGAAGATGTGTGACCACAGCAGGAGCAAACTGATGTCCAGGTTTTAAAGGGTTAACAGATTAAAAAACATCCAAAGTGATGCACTGACTTGTGGCATGAAGCTCATGACAGTTTAGTTTTGAGACATTTGCGTGTGAAATAGAACATTTTTGGTGCCCAGAATCAAATCAATGCAAATATGTCCTGACGTGCTCACGGCAGCAATCTGAAAAGCATTTTGGGATAAAATAGGAGCGGAAATGGAAAGTCTAGTTTAATGTGCTGGTAGACTGACAAATAGTCTGCACAAACATCATTGAATTTCAGGGACAATACGCTTCCACATGCTCCAGAAAAAGCCCCGAGGAGCAGCGCTCCAATATTCCTGCTGTATTCTGCAGCACATCAGGTGTTTAATGGCTTTGTGGTTGCAGGAGCAGTGGACTGTTTGTATGCAGCGCAGAGCGGCCGGCCAGGAGGAACTATTTTCTGCCGGCGACACACTTCAGTACTCTGCCCTCAACAGCCTGTTATTCTTTAAACAGTGATTGGAATTATGTTTACCATGAAATGGATAAATCACAAGTGCAGTGTGAGAGTGGAGGCAGCGATTACTAACATGTGGCCCACAGAGCCGCTCAAGTGTTGGGTTTTTATGGGCTTCAGAATAAATTCTCAATTAATGACTCCTGCTGCCGCAGCCACAAATAATTAGCTCCACCACTGAAAGCTGTCCTCACCATAATTAATTCATATTTGATTTTCTTTTTTCACCAAAGAATGGCTGAACATTTTATTTTTAGACTTAAACTGGTCCAGCAGCCTCCTGTCACATGATGAAGAAATCACCTCTATCTTACGCCTTCATCATCAGAGCCGACATGAAGGGCCTCAAACATGACGATGCAGAAAGACGACAAACCTGGTCTTCAATTTACATTTGCATGTTTGTACCGCAGCTCTCTGAGCGCTTATTATTAACAACACATAATCATTTTCAACAAAACACCTGGATGAAGACAAGGAGCAGCTACACATCAAACAGCACTCCTCTTCCAATCAACTACAAACCATGACCTCCACCCTGACGCTCAGCTCTGCAGCCGTCTGCAGGAGATGAGCACAACTAGTCAATTAAACATTGCTTATTCAAATATCTCCAAATCTGTCTCTCTGTAGAATCTCTTTAAATGAAGAATAAGATCCGTCTCAAACTGTCGGAGTTAGAAAACACCATGATGTCAGCCAAATCTCTCAGGGGAGTAATCTCAGAGTTTTAAACTCCACTGCAGTTTTCTGATCCCTCAGCTGATGACTCTGTGAAGCCGTCGTAGGGATGTGATCTGGAGGTTACACCTCGCTCTGCAGAGCGCTCTAAGAGTCGAATCTTTCTGAAATGCAATTTTATATTAGGGTGCAGCAATATGTAGATATTATATCATTATCGAGGTACGAGACTTTATATCGTCTTAGATTTTGGATATCATATCTTGATACAGCATAAATGGTGTTTTTCCTTCGTTTGAAAGGCTGAATTACAGCAAACTCATGTGAATGTGTCAACTTACTGGACTTCTCTACTTGTTTTAATGTTTCCCATCCCCCCACTTAGTCTTTATATCCACAGTATTGATGATTATTAATCAAAAATCTCAGTGTGTTAATATTTTCTGCAAAAAACAAACAAACAAACGACAGTCATTGTACAACTGTGTCCCATCAGAGAGGATATTTGGTCAGAAATATTATGTTCGATTTTGTCTCCCAGTCTTAACATTGACAAAGTGCTTCAGAGGAGATTTAAAAATATTGTGATATGTTTTTTTCAGCACGTCGCCCACCACTATTTAATAATATATACATGAACAAAAATTAAAATTTTTCTATTAGACTTATGTTACACCTGTCCGCCTCTAGAAAATGTTCCCAACAGCTTTGTTATAAATATAAAACCCACAAAGGTTGTGTTGGTCATGTGATCACATTGAGACATTTTGGAAGGACGCTCAGTGACTCTGCAGGTTACAGATAAACAGTTCACGCTGTCCTAATTTTACCTGTAAAACCAAACTTTGGAAAACATTTTGACATGGACACCAAACCTCTGTCAATCTGAGCATAAAGTGTCTCTGACGGTCCCCACGGGCCACATGTGGATGTCACAGATATCGGCTCCCGTCCCTCTGGACTCATGATCTGAGTCATAAACTGGACAAATTCTGGAAACTTTGGAATCCCGTCCTTCTGACGGTTTGTTCCTGACAGGAAATGGCTGATTGTTTGTGCCACACTATCTGTTCATTTCCTGTCATATCTGTTTTCTCTCCTTCTTTAATTTAATTTTTATGTTTTGCAGCATCTGTTGTTGATTTGGGGCTTTCCTGCTGTCTGTATATGTTTTTTTCTGTTTGTTGCTGATAATTCTAAAATCAATTTTAAAAAAATTGCTAACCGTAGCTAGTCGGCAGCAAAAATACTTCACAGTTAAACCTGATATTAAAATTATTATTATTTCATGTGATTGTGTTCAGCTGATGAAAATGCCGTTGTAATAATCAGGCACGTTTCCTGAAGATTTATTTTAATACAGAATATTGTTTTCTTTTATTTAGTGAGCTGTTGTCATGTCTTGTAGGATGATATGCAAAGTGCCACACATCTCAGCAGCATTTAAAATACAATTTGATAACAACATGTGAATAATGATTTCTAACAGCTCTCATAAAACATGCAACACTTTTACAGACCAAGATCAAACTGTGCAGAACTCTGAGTGTTTCCTTCACTGCTTTAATCTGTATATTAAAGGTTCTGTCAGGTCTGTCTAACCAGCGACATGATAAGTGGAAGTCTGAAGCTGCTGCGTCGCCATAAAGGTGATTTTTTTTGTAAATGGACAGACAGCGGCGCTGCACACAGTCAGGACTAATGCACTGCTGAAAATAGATAAACTGGAGAAAAGAATTTACACGAATACAGAGAGACTCAGTATAAGTCAATATGGCCACCCTTCTTAGTGACCAATCATGTCCTGAAGACAAGACAAGCCCAGTAGGTGACTTCACACACCTAATGCTGATGCACATGTGAAGGCTGAGAGGTGTCAGGACAGATTTAAATAACGATGAAACCTTTCTGTAGTCAGATTTAAAGATATTGAACACTGTGCAAAATATTGTCAACCAGCAGCCTCAGTACAAAGACTCTGAACCAGACTTCTGTCTTAAAACAATAAGGTGGAGCCCTGCTGCTGCTGCTGAGGCGCTGACAACATGTCAGACTGTGAGTGGTTTGTACGGCAGCAGATGACTCAACCTGCTCCTTCAGTAGCTTCAACTGTACTTTGTATTTTAACACTTGTGTGTCTTCAGGGTGGTTTTAATATGAGCCTGTACAGGTTTCTGCCCTCACATGCACTTCTTTATATTAGCTATTCCCTGATGTTTAATATTTATGTGAAACAAATGAACAGAAGAACAAAAGAAAAAGAGGAGTTAAAGCACAGAGCACTTTACAAAGACGTACAGACACAGTATGTTTAGGACGAAGGCAGACGCAGAGCGGTGATGCTGATGGGTGGGTTTATTTCTTTATCTGGGCTCTGGGTGATAATCAGGATGTGAATAAAGTTGAGATGCAGTTTGTTTATTTAATGTCTAAGATTGTTGTTTATTTACCCATATTAATGGCTGTAAATGAGTTTGGGATAGATGTGGACAACTTCATGTTTAAATGAGAGATGAGTAGTGAGAAGGAGGATCATAGAAGTGTGCACGTCTTCCTGCTCTTTTTCCAGCATGTCTGTTAATGTTTTGTTTTTAATGTTTGTTTTGCTCAAAAGGAAGTCATTCAGTCATTCATTCATTCATGCATGACCGCCAAGTCATTTTTTTATTAGATAAATTATCATATTTATATTTATTTGTATATAAATTATGATAGTTTTGTCAGATATATAGTCGAGGAAAGGTTGTGTTGTGGAGTGCATATTTATTCTGTAACACTGGGTGGGACTAAATAAACTGGGTTTATTACTCATTTACTTAATTGGGGGTAAACAGAGCGGGGACAGTTGTGTATTAGTTATAAATATATTAGGGGATTTGTTGAAATAATATTTGAGTTAAAAGAAGAAATCTAAGAACAGGGTAGAGACCTATGCGTTATACTTCCACCTGCTCTTTTTCAGACACTGTTATCTTCATCCTGTTTGTTTTTTATTATGTTTTTTAATGGTTTCAAAAGTAAGTCATTCATTCATTCGTTATTAATATTACAGGTACAAATTAAACTTTTGGTAACCGACTAGAAAAATAATATCAGTTGCTTTTTGCAGTTTACCAGATACATGTTGTAGTAATGAAACAGACTGAAATGAGATGGAGAGACTGAAAATGTTTTATCGTTTTAGATAAAACAGATGTTGATAAAGTTGAAAATAGGTAATAAATATACAGCATATCGCAACACGTTTAAAACCACAGTCATACTGTATCGTGATAACACAGTACTGTGGGGCCTCCGGTGATTTCCTCCTCTGTTGTTTCCTCTTACTGGAATGTTTATGGGCGTGTACCTGCACAGTGCTCAGGTGAGGTCAGGGCTTTATTAAAGGTAGCGACCAGGTCACAGATCCAGGAGAATGCCACACGACAGTGAAGCTGGAGTTGGCTTTCACTTTCTCTTTCTACAGCACCAATCCTGCTCTGTTTACCTTTAAACTTCAGTCTGAATGTCAGGTAGATGAGGAACGTCCTCACCATCTGCCGTCGCTCTCAGTCACTCTGTTTGTCTCTGAGAGAAATGCAGCTTTGTGTTCGGTTTGTTTTGCATCTCTTACAACCTTCTGTGTCTCATCTTTGTGCAGCCCGGCAGTGCAGCCCTCCTGCACACACTCCTGGCAACTTCCTGCCCCTGAAATGATTCCTCACCGCATCTGTTGACCCAGCAGCACCTCCACCTCCACCCCCGCCCCCACCACCCACACAGCATCATCTTAAAAATAAAGCACATTTAATTAAAGTAAGAGCTCGGGAGTCGTCAAAAGCTGCATTACTATTATTGCGAGGGCACGTTTGTGACAAACGTCTCTGTGACATATTGCACAGCACATTCTCCAACTCCAGCAGTAAATGCAGCTACTTGAGGAGAGAACACAACACACAGACTCAACAGCACTTGTGCCAAGCACTCAGCAGCTCTCTGCCTGTCTCTCTCTCTCTGTCTGTCTGTCTGTCTGTCTGTCTGTCTCCTGGCTGTGAGCTTCTCATGCTCCGGTCACTGAACACAAGTATTCTGAGTATTCAATTTATTTTAACGATTGAATGTAATCCTCAAAGAGACATGACCTGAAACCTCTGCACGCTGCATGTATGTGTGAATAACCAGCAGCACTTCAGAGCAGCTGTTGGCTCACATGTGCCTGACTCAAGATCGCCACCTAGCGCCCACAGTGTGTCAGTCCCTGTGTAAAGTCTGCATGCTGCGATGCCTCAGGGGGAATCAATAGAAATACTCCAACAGCAATGATCATCCTGACCCGTCTGATTAACATCAAAACCCTCAGACAGGCTCCAGCAGACTGACTGACACTGTCTCAGAGCACAGAGAGCTTCAGTCCTCAGCACAGCAGCTCTCTGCAGGTTTTTACTTCAGGTAGAAAGAAGCTCACTTCTTCTGTCCTATACTTGATTACAGCTAATTGCATTCAGCCGAAGGTTGACTCTGTCCCGATTAGATCACTGGAATAAAACCCAGCAGAGCTCTGGGACCTGAGGACTGCACAATAAAGTGAAGAGACTGAGAACAAATCAGCTGGCAGTAAATAAGAATAAAGCCCAAAGTGACTGCACGTAAAGAAAACACTCAGTTTCATTAAGAGGAGGAATGAGAATAACTTTTTCTGCAGCCAGCCTCATCATGGAGTCTCACACACAGACAGGACCAACAGGCACCATGTTATAAACCATCTGACACATGGATATAAGGGTGTGTGATGACGGAGCTGTCATTCATCAGTTACACTAATTTCAAATTTAAACTGTGTCAATTCTGCAGCTGGATTTATAGATTATTAAAGGTGCAAATATCACAAACACTGCACGGACTCATCAGCCTGCTGCAAAGTCTTGTAACTGTATTATTAACTTCAGCATGACTGTCTGTCACAGAGCTGCTGGTAATCAACACAGAGATACGCGTTCATACAAAGACAGCAATGTGGAATATTAATAAAACATCCTGCATGAGTGCGGATGGTGTCATCATAAAGTCACCAACACAGTGTCAACGGATCATCTGTGTGTGTAAACTAAGTGATTTGACCCGTGACAGGCTGAATAATAAGCGCTTACCTGCAGGAGGGACGCGTCCTAAATAAAGTTCATTGTGGTGGAAACAGTGCGCAAACAGAGGAGGTGCTGGAGGAGCGTCCTGGGAGCAGAAATATTCTCACAATTAAAACGTGTGTCTGCGGCGAGAGAGTAAAGTCCTCAGCTGATCTCCGTGTCGGTGTCCGCTAGTAGTGAAGTTGAGCTCAGTGCTGTCAGCTGTGAGCTGCTGCTGCTGCTGCAGATTCTCCTCCTCACACAGACCGAAGAGCAGGAGGCAGCGAGAGGACTCCCCCCCCCACGCGCACACACCCCTCCTCCACCTCCATCACACCGCTTCCGCTTTCACACAGATAAATCACTGAGGCTGTGCGGGGTTTGGACCCAAGTCTAACCGGTGTGAGTATTGAAAAAATATTAATAATAATAAAATATAAATGTTATGTCTGATACACTGTGAACCCCCCTGTCCATCCATGACACTGTGTTCTAATGCCAAGTCTGCACAATGTCCCGGATTGTCAAAATAACATTAAAACTTTATGTTCACTTGTCACAAAAACTCATCTCTGTTCACTTGACATCATTTTTTATGTTAACTCAGCAATTTTTGAGTTAATTTGACTAAAATTTAAAGAGATGATTTTGTCTAATTAGTTTAAAGCCAATAAACAACGCTGGTTTCGCTGGTCTCACACGCACACGTGAGCGCGGTGCCCAGAGAGGCAGTCAGAGCTACAGGCTACAATGAGGCTAAAAACAGAGTTCAAATGAGGTTTTTCCAAACAGCTTTTTATGTCGGGGCTTCAGGACACTTGGATCACTACGGACGAGCAGTATGGAGATATTTTGTGGTTTCAATTATGTGTTTTTGGACGTTTGAATCTGGGGCGCCGTCAGCCTCCATTAGGTGGAGTTGTGTTGCTACCTCCTCTCCCCTTGGATCTCTGCAAGTGATGTGAGGACTCTAAAACTTCACCTGAGCCTCCCTCGGCATATGGGTGAGTAGATAATGGCTGAATTTTCATTTTTGGGTGCACTATCCCTTTAAGTATGTTCCCTCTGTGCTACTTTATTTCTACTTCCTTCCATTTTGGAAACAAGTTTTGTATTTTAGTGTGAAGGATTTAGCAGCATCTAGTGGTGAGGCTGCAGAACGTAAACGTCTCCCATTAAGTGACTAGCGAAGAATTTCAGTGGCCAATGTTAAAATAACAAGTAGCCGTATCTAAAGCCACAAAGTACGTTTACATGACATCAGACAACATTTATTTATTGTGCCAGTCTTTTAAAATCCCTGTAAACATGTCAGTGTGAGTGAAATGGTCCTGCAGTGAATGTGTCACAGTGGGACTAACACACCCAGATCATGTGACTCCTGCATGTATACAGTCAGTCAGACCCAAACTGGCCGAGGCGCTCTGAGCATGCTCCACAGTTTCCGCCCCGGGCTTTGACCCGGAAGTCCAATAGCATTAAATGTGTAAGAGAAGAAGAAGCCGCTAACAACATGGAGAAATCTACATCCAGTCAGTTTGTTAAGTTCAGAAAATTCCTGCCTTTAAAATCAGGAAAAGACAACACTTACCATATCACCAAAATCCAAGATAATATCTAGACTCATATCATGATATCAATATATTACCTAGCCCTCAGATAAAGTAATCAAAATGAGCTCCCCACTTATCAGCTGCAACATAATGCAGTAAAGTGATGTAGGTCTTAATGCATCACAAATCAAGTATTTTAAATTAAAATAATGCCTTATTTCATACCGTTTGATGCTAATACTTTGGTGCTTTTACTTAAGTAATATTTCGATCACAGGACTTTTACTTGTAACAGAGTATTATTGGGTGTGAAAGCAGAAGCAGTCACAACGTATGTTCCTCTGAAGCTTTATTTTTTACACCATTGTAATTTTCGCCATGTAACTCCTTCCACATTTTACAAAATAGAAACTCCAAACATCAAAATATTCAGCTTAGTTAGGACATGGTGTGCTTGTATTTTTCATACTCCCCGAAATATTCAACATTTTTCAGAAGATTGAATGGAGGAATGTTCAAATCTGAAGCTTTTTTCAACCATTTTCAACTCCTATCTCCTCATTCACACGTTCACGTAGAAACTCCATTCAAACTTTAAAATGTTCCTCATCTTCTGTTCATTCTGGGTCACATCACTCATACATTAGTGGTGTTATGCAACATTTGAATCCAGCATTGCGTAGCGTCAGTATTTCAGCAGCCCTTACATTATTCCTTGTTCCAACCTTTAAATGACATTCATACTAATTAGACCTCTTTCAGCTTTTTCAACTATTCCTATCACTTTACCTTCTTCTGTTAGCCTACATTAAAGCTAGTATTGCAGTGTAGTGTCAGGTTAAAAAAACAAACTTCAAATATTCCACATCATTCATACATTAATGGCATTATTCAACATGTAAATCCAGCACTGTGGTTCAGTGTAGTATCACTATTTGTTCACAAGTAAAGGATCTGAGACTTCTTCCACCACTACATTAAGCTAACATGTCATGGCTAACATGTTAGCATAACAAGTACTCACACATCCAGCAGAACAACATGGCCGTCCCTTTCTTCTCCACCTGTTGAGTTGAAGTTGCAGGTGTTGTATTCCTTATTTGTTGTGACAACCTTTGAGATTATAGCCGTCATTTTGCTAAATAGATTAAATGTTAAACTTTCCTCAGCAGTCTCTCCTTTATAACTGCTCTCAGAGAAAGCATAAAGTTAGTTTTAGAGTCCGCCATCTTGGATTTTACAAGGAAAAACCACCTGCACTTTATCCAATTAAACTATGTTTATTTTTTGTTTTTTTGTGCTTAACAACGATTATTAACCGCCTCCATCGATTATTTTTCTTCTGATAGATTGGTAATAACTTCAGATTCACAGTTCATTCACTTCACCCGATTATATATTTCGTGTAAATTTGGGTTTTGCTCTGTTCAATCATGACAGCTCATTATTTCTCCACACTAACCGACTGCACCTGAACGCAGCAGCGGAACGCCCCGCTTCTGCGTCATGACGTCATCATCTTGCGTGCCTCAAACACTTCCCTGAAGTTGTGCCTGTGTTGTTTACAAGTGTCTCTTCCCGCCCTGGGACTAAAAGCAGCTGATTGTCGGGAAGCAGCGGCTCCACATGGCTCCTGCTGAGGTCTGAGGATGATCAAGACCGAGAAGATCCTTCATCTGAAGAGCTGCCGGGGCCGGAAGGTCCGGGTGGTACGTGAACACTACCTCAGGGAGCGGGTTCCGTGCTACAGCTCCCGGTGTCAGGCGGACTGTGACAACGGTAACGGTACAGTCACATCACCAACAACAATAACAACAACACAGGGACAACTGACTTTAATTTACTCTAATATTTAACTACCGCCTAAATACACACCGCAGCTTCCGGTACACACTGATCACTAACAATAACACAGATAACACAGTTTATGTCACTCAGACTACACACTGCAGCTGATGGTGGTGCAGCTCAGAGGCGACAGGTCACTGTGAACCTGGCTCCATCCATGAGGAAGAGGAAGATACACACTGTTGTCTCACACACACACACACACACACAGAGTCCTGAGAGCTACTGCTGTCTCCATGTCAGCCTCACACACCATCTGCTTCTGTTCATATATTCATCCTCAATTTGTATTTTATATAATCACATAATTCACCTTACATGAACTCCTTACATGTATTTCACTGACAGCTCTCTGGTCCACTTTAATGTTGTGTGTTTTTATTCTTATGTTCCTGCTCTTCATCACTGTGTGTATCAGTGTTGTGTCATATAACTTACTAGATGCTTACATTTCCTTCAGGAATAATTAATTAATTAATTAATTGGGTCCCCATCAGGCAGCAGCTTCTCCTCCTGGGCTCCACACAGGCAAACATTACATCATAGTGTTAAACATATATATAATGAAAAATCCAGGGCGAAAAGAAACACAAATACAAGAAAACAGGAAAACTACTAAATAAAACTCACAAATAAAATAAATTAATAAATTAACCAGAATAAAACTACTAATGGAAATAATTACAATGACAATAAGTGTCCTCAATATATCTAAACAAATAATTCTACAGCTCAAAGGAAACAGTAGCACCACTAAAACATTATATACAGTGACCGAGAGAAATAATAAATAATAAAATACCTTCCTGTCTCTCTAAATGTATGTTACTGCAGAATATATTTACTCTATAATTTCGTTTGATTTACGAACAGTTTCTACCCTGTAGAGGTGTTTGACATATATAAATATGATTATATGAGGATTAACGTTAAACTATAAGTTGATCTGTGGCATCACAGCAGTGACATTAGTCAAAGCTGAGACAGGTTGTCGTGCAGTCTGTCCCACGATACGATATTATAATGATGCTTAAAGTCATGATGCGATATGATTGTTTTATTGTGAGATGTGTGTCCCCAGAGGAAACTGTGTCAGCATCTGTTTGATCTGATAAGATTTAAGTTTTCAGTTTGTTCATCTGACTTGAGTTCAGTTTATTGCAGTAAAATATATCTGACTGACAAATATTGGATTTTATTACTCCACTCGCCTACCAAAAGTTTAATTTACATTTAAAATATTAATAATTTATGTAATAAAATAAGTCCATACTTTGTGTTCATGTATCGAGACAATATTGTGACACTATTCTGTACTGATTTTTTCGCCCACCTCTTTTTAAATCTTTGTAAAGTCTCTGTCTTTCGTGTGATGAGCTGCTGAGGATTGAGCTGCTGTAGAACAGAAATGCGACAACAGAAATTTTTATGTAATAAAAACTGTTGCTGTATTTGAGGTGAAGGCATTGGTACAAATATAAAAGTGTTTCAAGGTGTCTGCATCAGCAACGAGTTTTTGTTTATTTATTTAACCAGAAAAACCCCGTACTCGTACTCGTTGTACTCGTCGTCCTCCGCTTATCCGGGTCCGGGTCGCGGGGGCAGCAGCCTCAGCAGAGAAGCCCAGACAGTCCTCTCCCCAGCCACTTCCGTCAGCTCTTCCGAGGGAACCCCGAGGCATTCCCAGGCCAGCCGGGCGATGTAATCCCTCCAGCGTGTCCTGGGGCGGCCCAGAGGTCTCCTCCCGGTTGGACATGCCCGAAACACCTCCCAAGGGAGGTAAGCCTTCTCCAAATCCACAAAACACATGTGGACTGGTTGGGCAAACTCCCATGCCCCCTCCAGCACCCTGGCGAGGGTAAAGAGCTGGTCCACGGTTCCACGTCCAGGACGAAAACCACATTGCTCCTCCTCAATCTGAGGTTCAACTATCGACCGGACCCTCTTCTCCAGCACCCTGGAGTAGACCTTACCGGGTAGGCTGAGGAGTGTGATCCCCCTGTAGCTGGAACACACCCTCTGGCCAGCGGTGCCTGAAAAACCTCTTGAGACTAAAAACCTCTTTTTCAAGAGTGTCCTGACCGAGACAGGAGGCAACATACGTTACAGACAGACAACATGGAACAACAGTACAAGATAAAAATATACAGCTGTAATGCAAACAATGTAAAACCCACAAATGATCTCAATATATGCCACAAGTGAACCATTAAAATGCCAAAAGTTTTCAAAATCTGAAAATGCAGCACGGCTTCAAAACTTGAATAATAGTGATTTCTAAAGATTCCTTTAAGTTCGGCAGCGTACTGAGCAATTAATGAAGATAAATAAATAAACGTATGTGGATGATATGATATTAAAGTCTTCATAGAGGCTTATGATTTAAACCCAAATCAGAAAAACGTCTCCAGACTGTATAGGGGTGTGCAACCAGCAAAATGTAACTCAGTGTATATGAAACAAAAATGGTAAGAGGAAGTTAACGAAAGTATAACAGAGGAGGAACGGGAGGAGTTGTGTGAACTACAGAGGAAAATTACAGGTTCAGCATCATGGAGAGTTTTGTTCATCAGGTTCTTCATTCCTCCTCTTCAGCACAGTCTCTCGAGACAACATGACAGTCATTGTCACACACTCTGGTCTTGTCCATCATTAATCCCTTTCTGGCAGGACGTTCATACAGTTTTGTAAAAAGTATTTCAGATGGACATTTAAACTAGAGACCTATATCTGGGGACCCTGCCTTTGGACAATGTTACCACTCAAGAGAGACATTTAGTTTTGATTCTTAGTGCAGCCAGCAGGAAAGGCATCACTGGAAGGTGACTAAAACCAGCAACACCTACAGCTGATGATTGGACTGACATTATTATATATGATGTCTTTAGGATGGAGAGGATTACTTTATCTATTAGACTGCAACAAGATAGTTTTTTGGAAAGATGGAAGAATGGATGGAGCATGTTCCACCTGAACGTTCTGTGCGTTTGTTTAAGATGAATTTGTGTCACCTTGTGTTAATTTTATTTTATTCATTTATTTGTTTTTGTTGCTTTTGTTGCTTACAGTGATTAAACTATAGCAAAGACACACCTCAGCATTCTGCTTCCATATGTTAAGTTCGGTTTCTTTTTTGTTTTAGTTTTTCCGTGTTCACCTGTATTCACATTTACTTTATTGGTCCATTTTGGCTTCTGTACAACAAACTGTAACTCAGTTTTTAATGTTACCTTCTGCTGTAAATGTGTCCTACAGAAGGCCTGGAGAGATAAGGCTATTAAGTCCTTTGAGTGTGATGAAGTCGTCCTTTGGACCTTGAAATAACTCAATAAAAGGAGAATTAAAGAGAAAAAAAACAGGGGCAACTCCACATGATCACAGAGAGCAGCTGAAACACACCCTGACAGCAGCATATAGATGATTAGGTATGAAAATCCTGCAGCAGAGCTTTGAAACAACTGAGAGGAGCCAATGAGAGCAACTTTAAGTCCTTGTGCTCGTTTGCCAAACTGCGTATGTTCCCGTTTAGTCGTCACTGTGACAACATGAACACAAGGATCGAGCCTTCATGTCAGTGTTGAGGTGAAGTTTAGTGACGGTGGAAATGATCAGTGATCTTTGCTTCCCTCCCGCTCAGATGGAAAGGTGCTTCCAGGAGATCTGACCCACTATGTGTTCCCTGACGTCGGCGTGGTGGTGGACTATCTGGAGATCCTGGAGTTCAGAGAGCTGCAGGGCCTCGTCTTCACACAGACCGCCTGCCAGGCCGTGCAGCACAGCAAAGGACGCAGGTACGCTCACAGTGACACGCTGAACAGGTGCACAGCGTGTCGTTTAATAACCGAGGCTCATTCATGTGTGGAGGAAGTGGTCATGAACAGGCGTGGCGCTGGTCACTGCAGCAGGTTTATTATTCCACCAGCGAATACAGAAATTTGAGCTGCAGGCACCCTGAAGGCAACAGGACGGCTCCTGTGGTCGAGACCTTTTAATTCCTGAGGCTGCGTTTGAATTAAGCCTCTAATGACGACCTTCCTGCACAAGTGTGTGAGGAGTGTGTCGGGGTCAGCCTCATTATATCAAAGCTGTGCTGACGAAGCTGAAACCAGAGGCAGCCTGCCACTTGAAAAAACCTCTTCCACGAACACGCAGGAGACTTTTGACAAACGTGATGAGGACCGTAAATAAGGAGTCCCACGTGGCCGCTGCTTTTCTGTTTGATTTGTGCTTACGCTGCCATTCCAAAATGTTGCATCATTAATATGATGAGGCTTCACTTTTGATAACGTCAGGTAGACTCAGCTGGTGGAGCAGATTCTGATGCCATACTGTGTCAGTAATTGCAGGTTTCCGTTCACCTCAACACTCAGAGCCCACAGGAAGGAGGAGCTCAGTGTGTGTGTGTGTGTGTGTGTGTGTGTGTGTGTGTGTGTGTTTACACTGGATGACCTTTTAGTTTCTTCATAACTTGCCTATAAATAAAGGAAGCTACAGTAAAGTGCATTATAGGCTTATCTGCTGTATTAAAGAAATAACTGTGATGCAGCTGCTCCTCAGTTCACATTCTGCTGCTCATGTTTCCTCTCCTGAAGAATAACTGTGCAGACGGGCTGCATTAAAGGAAGTGTTCGACATACTTTCAGTCCTCTCAGAATCCCAAAGTGCACGACCACATGCCGAAGCATCATTTCTGGGTGTGCAGAGCTCATGCCAGTTTGTCCGTTCATCTGACCGTACGAATGTCAGTCCCATGTGAATCTCAAGAATGCCTCAAGGAAATTTCTTCAAACGTAGCACAAATGTCCACTTGGACTCAACAATGAGAAGATTAGTTTGCGATAGTCAAAGGTCAAGGTCTGTGTGACCTCATCTGTATTGTTCTTGTGAACACGATATCTCAAGAATTTCCTGATGGAATTTCTTTATTTGTATTGTATTTGACACAAACGTCCAGTTACTTCCTCAAGCGAGGGAATACAAGTGTCTCCGGGTCTTGTTCAAGAGAGAGGGTAGAATGGAGCGTGATGGGCAGTCGTGGGGCTGGTGGGCGGAGTCATACAACCGTGGGGTGATAATTATAGTTTTAACATGTTCAGGATCCAGGGATAATTTCAGCAAATATGACAAACAGTTATTTTTATTATCTTCTGAAGCTTAAAGAGCATCTGTTCCGTTGTTGGTGTGTGTCTTTGCAGGCAGTACAACCGTCTGCGAAACCTGCTCAAAGACCCTCGACATGACTGCGTGCTGTTTGCCAACGAGTTCCAGGAGTATTCCTACTGTCCACGAGAGAAGGGGGAGAGCCAGGACAGGTGGCACACCAGGTCAGTGACCTTCCAACACCATCACAGGTACAGTAAGGTACAGTCAGTCAGACGCAGCAGCTCAGGGTGAAGCTGAGAGTAGCGTGAGTCATGGAGGTACCCAGAGAACACAGAGAGAAGAGAAGCAGTGACATGATGTGGTGTGTAGTCAGGGGTCCTGATCAAGCTTCTTTGCCCCAGATCCTTTTTTTGTGTACCTGCAGAGTCCAGTCTGACACTTACATTCACATAAATGTTGATTAATTATGTATCAGACACATTTAAATAACAACTGTAGACTATAAAATGGCATGACATCAGCAGTCAAATTCTAGATTGCAGCGCTCACTCACTCACCCCTCCCGTCGGGTAAGTGACGGTGGCCTCGTAGGACAAAAAGCCTTGCGCAGACAGCAGAATTTTTCGAGTTTTTCAGGAGTATCTAGCGATGAGGTGAATATTTATTTAGGAATCTAAACCATGTTACGATATGTTATAGCTTACCAGTGAGATACAGGTTATCTGTGAGATATATGTTAGGAGTGTTTTATTTCTAATTGTTTTGGTAACATGAGCAAACGTTAGCACAGTAACGCTAAAATAACACGTTTTATGTGATCGTCACGGCACAGTGCGGCAAATATAGGTTGGTACGATTATAATATATGCATTTCCAGAGTGTTCTTCCACAGGACACAGGGAGATGAGGAAGAGGGAGAGGGAGAGGACGAAGACCAGGGAGAGGAAGGGGGCGAGGGGGTAGAGGCGGTGCAGGAACCCAGAGGGAAGAGGAGGAGGAGAGGGTGGCAGCCTTCGCAGCAGCGCCAGACCTATCAACAGATTAGGCTGTAGGCTAGGCTAACCATTTAGCTGTAGCTCTGGGATAACGTTAGCCAAGGCTAGGATAACGTTAGCACGTAAACGTAGCCGTCACTCGAACTTAGACGAGAGGGAAAAGTAGTTGCAAACATGAAGCCAAAATGATTTTAAAACATCAGATTGAATTACCTTTCTAGCAGAAAGCAGGCAACCTCCACATCCCTTGTGAAATCCTTCTCCTTCACGAGTTCTTTCCACCTGGAATAAGCAACGCCGATATTCACTCGTGTTTTGTCCCGTCCTCGCTTATCTGATCTTTTTCTTTTATTTGGTGGCGTGGTTTCCCTCTTACGGGGCAAAACATATGTGTGATCCTCCATTTAAAGTGCGACAGAATCATAAAAGTACAAAGCAGGTTCACGCAGAAGCGCCCCGGATTGATCTTCACCTTAACCGTCTCCAGTGACGGCAAGTTCTATGTAAATGCAAAAGGCGACGCATGTATATCCCTTTCGGCCACTGTATTCAAATATGGCGACGCAAGAGGGCAGCCTCCAGCAGACCGCGCCCTGCCTGTGTATATATAGAGAAATCATTCTAAGCCTATGAGAAAGCTTCCATTTGTATGTGAATTGCATTACATTTTAGTAAATATATATTTATGGAAGCAATAGTTGATATTTGCTAATAAACAACCACGTAAATTACACATTGTAACTTTAAGATGTGAGAAATGTCTGCTGAAGACTTTTGTCATGTGTAAATCAGTTGCTAGGAAACATCTGTAGCTCTGTTAAATCAAGTGTGTAAACTTAATTAAAAGTAGGTGTGTGTTTAATTTCTCTGCAGACATGGAGGAACACTGCATGTGTGTCAGAGTTAGTGTTTAAACTATTTACAATCAGAGGGATTTATACAACAATGCTGATGTAACTGATGTGATTCACTCAGTTTGTAATTTGAGGTGTGTCGTGTTTTTTCTGTGAAATGCAATTTCCAATCTGACGGCCCACACACACCAAACCCACTTCAGAGAACTGGCAGCAACAAAAGCCCCCTGCTGCGTCACTTGACGTCGCCTCAGCCAAAAAGTTGCGCACAAAAACACAGGAAGAGCGTCTTGAAGCAAGTTAGCCAGTTAGCACATTAACAACCCAATCAGAGCATATATACGGTGCACCAGTGAACAGTAACACAAAACATCAGGAAACATTTCTGATAAAGAGAAAAATAATCTGACCTGATGGAACAAGTTGGTTTTGGTCTCACTCCCTCTGGACTTCAGCTCTTTGTTTACTTTCCTCATTTCCTGACAGCTGACCGTCAGCTTGATGTCTCAGGGCCTTTAAAGGAACAGCGTGTTAGATTTAGGTGGACTTGGTGGTGTCCAGTGGTGAAGACTGCAGATTACAACCAGCTGAAACTTCTCCTGGTTTGAATTCCTCCAGTGTTCATTGTTCAGGAGGTTTTAAATCATCCACAGAGGTCTCGTCCTCTCAGAAACAAACACATCAGCTGATTTAAAGGGTAAAAACACTGAATAAAGACGTTTCACGTAAAAAAAAATCTGTGCTTTTCCCACTCTTTCATCACGGAGAGGCTGCTAATAACGGTAACCAATGCTTAAATACAAAATCACAAATGTCCCCATCAAGACAGTGTTTGGTTTGTCCGCTCTGGGCTACTGTAGAAACATGGCGGTGCAACATGGTGATCTCTGTAGACGAGGACCTGCTCCCTGTGTAGATATAAACGTCTCATTCTGAGGTAACAAGAACACAATTATTGTCACTGTCAGCTGATTACACACTGATTAGATTATATTCCATTTCCTGCCTTCCGACACACTGGAGCTTTAAAGACTGACATAATTATTAAACAGCATTTATGAAATTTGAGGTCAGATGTGTCGACCACTCATTAACACAAATATCTTGTATGTTTAATTCGTACAGTAACTGTATAAATAGTGTGAACACATCACTTGTGTTTCAGACTGTTTCTTGGCTGAACCGACGACTACCTGAGAAACAAAGTGACTTTCCCAGAGTGTTGACTCTCAGTGTCCCTGAACTCTGTGAGAAGTGAGGACTGTAAAAGTGTTGAGGTGTTCAGGTTCCTCTGGGTCTGTCAGCAGATTTCAGATGAAAGTTTAAAAATGCACTTTAGTAATGTATAAACCCCGAATTCACTTCAACTTCAGCTCAACTTGGTCAACAGGCTGCTGGTGCAGAACCATATGTTACTGTGGGCCCTCAGCTGTCTGTCACAGGGGTCTGCTCAGTGACTCAGCTCCAGCGAGACTGCTTCCTCCATTCAACAGGAAAACAGGTCGAACATCATAGAGAGCACTTGAGACTTTATTACAGACGTCACAGAGGCCAATCAGTGAAATAATGTGCAGTGTAGTCGGGGGTCCCCAACATGTTCTTTGTCTAAGATCCTTTGTAATAGTGGGCGTCTGCACACTGAGTCCAGTCTGACTCACAAATATTACAAAAGCATCGGTTAAATATGTATCTGACACATTTGTCACAGGGTCTGCTCAGTGACTCTTTCTAAAGATGCATTTCCTCCATTCAGCAGGAAAACAGGTCGAACATCATAGAGAGCACTTGAGACTTTATTACAGACGTTTATTATACACTTCATTAATTAGACTTATTTCTTAAGTGCATCAGGATGTGGTGAACAGTGGAGGAAATCTCTCCTGCAGGTTTGAACACTGGTCAATGGTCTGTTTGACAGAAGGCTCAGAGGATCAAATGGGTGCCTCTACAGTATGACGTTTATACTGTCTCAGAAACTATCACAGAATTTATCTTATGAGCTTTAAAGGAATGAAAACAGAAGGTTATTGTTGGTTGAACAAACGTTCTGTCACTATAATTCACACTTGAAAACATTTTGTTGATGGATGTTTGTGTAAAAAGTCTCCTCTTTGAAACTAACTCAAATAAAAGAGAGAGTCTCCGTCTATACCTTGAAACCAGAATGATATTATTAAAATGTCTGACAAAAAGGTTGATGAAATGTCAGAATTTTTTTTTTTTTTTACAAAACTGTCCAAAAATATTACTAAAATGTCAGAAAGAAATGGTAATAAAATGTCTAAAAAATATTAAGAAAATGTCAGAAAAAATGTTGATAAAATGCTTCAAAAAGTATTATTAAAATAAAAAACATAAAGGCTGTCGTATATCACATGACCATGACAACAGCCATCCTTGAACCTGTGTCACTGTGTGATGTAGGACCACTGTTTTAAAGCCATGACCAGAGATATCGCCACATTTCTTTACTGTTGGTCATCTTCCACCAGGGACAGCCTAAAATCACACAGTGTAGACGGGCTTCAGTAAAATCTCTGCTCAGCACCAGGATTTTTGAGATGCTGCAGCTCTGGTGATGACGTGTGTGTGTGTGTGTGTGTGTGTGTGTGCGCGCTCCAGTGTTAAACAAAGTTTGTGTTGCCTCCAAACTTTTTGAGTTGACTTTAAAGGCTGCAGGAACAATCTGCTGTCATGAAGTGAGTTTAGTGCAGACACAGGACAGTAAACAGAGCAGTAAATGGTGTGTGTGTGTGTGTGTGTGTGTGTGTGTGTGTGTGTTCACGTACAGGTACAGATCATTTATATGCTAATAGTAACTAAACACAGAATATCAAAGTTTAGGGCTTTAACAGGCAAGCTGTCTGCATGCATCTTCTGATGTGTGTGTGTGTGTAGGTGTGTGTACTCTGCAGCAGTGTGGTACTATCACCACCTGGCAGGTCTGATGGACGTGGTGATGATCACAGAGGACCAGCAGGCCGTGGATCAGTACAGCAGCCTCAACTCTGGAGTATACGTCATCTCCGTCCAGGTACGTGACCGACACATCGCCACTCACACGTATGTGTACGTATGTGGACAGTGAGACGTTTAGATGTTGTAGGATGTGAACTGACAAACAGCTGTGAGGTTAAAGCTCCAGCGTTCAGGCCTGTCATTGTCCTGCTGCATTGTTCAGAGGGGGCGACGAGTCCTACGCTGTTCGCCCACTGATGATGTGAACACCCTCACACTCCCGTTGATCCTACAGTCAGCTCTTTAACATCAGCTGGGGTTTATTTTGAATCCATTGTGTTGGAGTGCAGAGCGGACACAACAGAAAACTCCACCATAGATCCCAGTGGATCCAACTGGTCCAACCACAGGGTCCAGATTTCTCCTCAGTCAGTAGTTTGAGGTCCAAACAGTTTAATACATTCAGCATCATACTTGGAATTGGACATGTCCTTGAGCTAGTTTGCTGTCTCTGTTAAGTAGCTGTCCGTTAGTCTCTCACTCTACAGCAGGAAACAGCACTTCAAAATAAAAGCTCTTCACTCTACTTAAAAATAAAGTGTGTTTTTGCGAGTCACTTGCGGTCCAATCAGGAGGGACCCACGACCCACTTTTGGACCATGACCCACCAGTTTGGATTTAGGAGCTATTCTTGAGCCTTCAACCATATAATGATAATTATAATAAACTTATTTTTATAACACCTTTCATACAGGAAATGCAGCACAAAGTGCTTCACAGTAAGGGCAGTGTAAGAACTGAGTGCTTCACATGAAAACAGACATAATGAACATTACACAGACTTTAAATCATAAGATGAAATGAATCATAAAAAGACATAAAAATCACAAGATTGTAAAACTATAAATCATAAAATCAAGTAAGACACAACATTTTAAATGGCTGCAGCAGCGTGAAGCGTAAAAACAAAGAGTGTCAGAGCTGAATGAGGAGAGTCAGAGCGAGTTAAAGTCTAAAGTGAACAGATAAAAATATTCAGCGAGCAGCTTCTCTGATATCTGAAGGTCGTGTGTTCATAACTTTGGGGCGTCACTGACGGCGCTGCGTCCCTGATCTTCTTCCAATAACCCAGCAGCAGATGATCGCAGTGTTCTTGGAGACAAAGAGTTAACAATGGAGTTAGTGATGTAGCTCGGTCCCAGCCCATGGAGGGCTTTGTATACAAGGAGGAGGAGGAGGAGGGGCTTAACATCAACTGTAAATGTAACAGGAAGTCAGTGCAGAGCAGCTCAGACTGGCCTGATGTGCTCTCTCCTCTTGGTTCTGGTTCATAGTCGAGCTGCAGAGTTTCAACCAGCTCAAGTCTGTCAGTAAAAAGTTTGTTACAGTCATCGAGTCAGCTTCAGATAAAGACATGAATCAGTTTCTCTGCATCTTTTTCATTGAGAACTGGTCGTACCTGAGTGATGTTTCTGTTTCTGAGGTGGAAACATGATGCTGTTGTCACCTTGTTCATGTGGGACTTGAAGCTTAGATCTGAATCAAGGATCACACCACGACTCGTCACCTCAGATTTAATCCAAGGATTTAAATTCTTCAGATTATTAAACAGCATTTCTCTTTTTGTTTTAGCAGGATTTCAGCTTTGTCTTCATTTATCTTTAAAAACTATCATGACTCATCCATTTACTCACTGACAAAAGACAGGCAGTGATGGAGTTCATGGTTGCATTGTTTGGTTCATCAGAGACACACAGTTGTGTGTCATCCACGTAACTATGGAAACAGACTTTGTGTTCTCCAATGACGTCACCAAGTGTCAGCAGGTACAGTGAGAATATCAATGGACCAAGGCAGCTCGCTTTAAGTGATGTTCCTCAGTAGGTGGAGTGTGTCCAGTTGTCATGGTGTTGTAGATTTCCTGAACGCTCCTCTGTCTGAACCACTCAGTGATCAGGAAGCCGCCATGATCACAGAGGACCGCTCGCAGCCTTCCACCACTCCGTCCAGGTACTGCCACCAGGCAGACGCTACAAATTTCCACTGGCCTGCAAAGTAGACACTGACCTTTAACCTGCTTTAGTCAGTTTTAACGGTCTCCTTTAAATGTGAATCATGTGGGTTGTTGAGCCTTGTCAAAGGAGAGTTCCTGTCACTGTTGGGACAGACAATAAAGTGTATCTGTGTAACACAGAGAGGAGGAGGTGTGTGAGTCAACAGGCCGACAGACTGAGGTCCACAGAGACCGTCAAACATCTGCATCAATAATCTGTTTAATTAGCTCATCAATCCTGAACCTCATTAAGACACCAGCACATCATGGACTGCTCACAGAGCTGCAGTGATTCAGTGGTGTCTCATTGTGTTGCTCTGCCACGCTCCGTGTATGATCCGTCCACGTCGCTCCACTGAGCTGCTGGACAGCTAATATGCTGTCGGAGAAGTGAAGGAACAAACTGTCAGGAGACATCAGCGCTCACTGCGCAGGTTACAGGTTGTGATGAGGTGGTTTGTGTTCGACCAACAGTTGTTTCAGCACGAGAAGCTGCGAGGTGAAGTCTGAGAAAGGAGCAGTGATTTATTTGTCTACCTGTTAACACGTGTCAGGTCGTCATGGAGATCAGTGTTTGATGTTGGACAGTCAGCTGATGTGTGGAAGGCTGACGGTGCTCTCAGAGAGGATGAGAGAAACTTGTTTCTCTGTGTAGCAGGTGTGAAATCATGGATGTATGAAGAAACCTGGATACAGCGCCAGGGGGGGGGCCTCATTCATTCCTATGAAAGTTGCTCAGTGGCGCATGAAGCCAAGAAAAGTTCAACTTCCCAGGTAGAAAATTACCTGAATCTTCTGCATTGTTGGGCTCATAGAGCAGGTGTAGCAGAGACTTCCACCAGCTGAGCAGCTACTTCCTGTTAGCGCTTCGGTAACGTGAGTGGGGATTAATGACTGAATCATGCGACTTGTCTGGACTCACCAAATGTTACTGGACCAAATGGATCAAATTGTAATAATGAAACACATTTTGTGGGGGTTGTGATGCCCAAAGATTGTCTCCACAGACAGGGACACAAAACATGTGCATCAACCCTCAGTAAAACACCTTAAAGTAGCAGAAGATTTTTGATGAAATAAAAGTCATTTTCATCAGAAACTGACGGAGAGAAAGACACAAATTGTTGCATAAAAATTCACCAGCAGGCAGCAAATTAAATGTTTGATGCTCAGAATGTCCTAAAGAAGGATCCTAACCCGCCTCTTTCATATGTGCCCCCAATGTTGTAAGGAAACCAAGGTTCTTTCTTTATTTATAATAATGTAATTTATTGTGCTGTTAGAGCGTCCTGTTATTACAGGTGCTGCCTCCCTCTGTGTGCAGCCAGCAGGAGAACAAACTGTTTTATGACCACAGTGAAAATGATGTTTTTCAAAGGATAAACACCAACAAATATTTCGTTAGATTAAAACATGTGAATTTCGAAAATTACATCTTTCTGTGCCTCCCACAAGTCAGAAAATATCCTTCGCCACAACCTCTGACTCTGATTCTACAGATATTATAATACTAATCATTTTAGTGCAGCCTAATTTTTATCTGTAAGTGTGCAGATATACCAACTTTACAAATAATAAATAGACATGCAACGTTGACATTTAAATGCTGATTTAGAATTTAAATATCTATAAACAATTCAGTACAGTCCCATCATCACCTAACAGCTCAGACCCTGACCCATGATTACAGTTATTATTTATCTCTCCCTGACATGTCCTCTCTGCTGTGTGTGTCTCTGTCTGACAGGATTATTTGCAGAACTTCTGGCCGGAGCTGCAGGCGGCACATGATCTGTACGGCTCCATTTCCCAGGCGCTACAAGAGAAGGAGAGCGAAGGCACAGAGAGGGAGTACACCGAACATCTGCCCGCTGAGGTGCTGGAGGCCGGAATCAAGTCTGGCCGCTACATCCAGGTACAGCTCACCTGCCGGGTTCATGTGCAGTGAGTCTCTCCTCAGAGCAGCCGTCAACAAAAACAAAACACTTCCTGAAATGTTTCTGTAAAAACACAAACTGTGCCTGGCTTCACCTCACAGACAGCCCCCAGCCTCAGAGACACTGCAGTGATTCAACATGTGTTTTCAGTGGTAGGGAACATGTTGGGGTCAAGGATGGAGTCAAAGAAAAGAGGAATGTTTCACATATTGTGAAGCACTTGAGCTGATCAAGGACAGTCCCAGTGCTGCGGGCACGCTCAGTAATGCACCTCAAGAAGTTGTGAAGAGAGCTGAGTAAATCTGAACCTCCCGAACAGACGAGTGAATACACAGCCGGATTGTTTATGTGTCTTTCTGCTCTCTCCTTCAGGGAACTCTGAACATCAGTAAGCACCGAGCTCACAGCGAAGCTACGGTCATGACGGAGGGTTTGTCCACTAAGAACACAGGTACACACTGCAGGAAGCACACACACCAGGCTCAGAGACATTTATCTGTCACTCACTGCAAACGTCTCCGCTGATCTGTTGACCACACTTCTTTTTTTCTTCAGATCTGAGTTTGGGCGTGTTGGTGTGTGGAGGAAAGAATCGTAACAGAGCCGTGCACGGTGACGTGGTCGTGGTGGAGCTGTTGCGAAAGAGCGAGTGGAGAGCGAAGGACGAGGCGCTGACGGAGGGTCAGGCGGAGGAGAAGAGCGGAGAGGAGAGCGACAGTAAACCCATGCCAACAGGTGGGACCGTCTGCAGAGACTGAACTCAGTAACTCTGCTGCTGTTTTCTGTCCAGACATCTCGAAAACTCGGGGACAGAGTTCTCTCAAGTTTAGAGGAAGTTAATCTGGGAGCCGAGGAGGAAAGATGGAGGTTTTTAGTCGATCATTTTGCCATAAAAAACACTGCGTTCATCCAGTTTTCACCTGCTGTGATAAAAAAAACATCTTTGAATGGACCCTGGGAAAATTATTTTCAAGGTTTCTTTTGGCGCATTTTAGCCTTCAATTGACAGGACAGACAAGCATGAAAGCGGGAGAGAGAGAGGGGGAGTGACATGCAGGAAATGGCTACAGGCTGGAGTCGAACCCAGGCCCCTGCGGCAACAGCCTTGTACACGGGGCGTCTGCTCTATCCACTAAGCCACCGACGCTCCATTTTTAAGGTTTTCTTTAGTACAAATTATATTTGCATTCAGTGTTTTCACCCAAAAGCAACATGCGCTTCATTTACAACCTCATTTACACCCAGATTTCTTCCTAACTGCAAATTATGTTGTATTACTAAACCATCAGCAGGATCAGGATCCAGGATATCTGCAGGTCTTAAATTAACTGAAATAAATATTTGGCTTTTAAGTCAGGAAGGTAAAGCTAGACATTTTGTTTTGAACTTGGAGAAACCACCTGTTAATGTTAGTTATTTAAATTGTTCCTGTTTGATGTGTTTATTGCAAACAGCTGGAAATAAACCAACAAACCTAATTTGCAATGTGGGTTGAATAATTTAGTTTGCAACTGTACACGTATATTTCTTTAACTGATTAGATTCATTTATCACAACAGTTTTATATACAAGATAATTTTGGGAAGAATCTCACACTAAGAAATTAAAATTTCGACAAATGGTTGCAAAACACTAAAGTTCTTCAACGCTAGGACACACAATAACTGACGTGTGATATTAAAACCTGCAGGCCGTGTTGTGGGGATCCTGCAGAGGAACTGGAGGGACTATGTGGTGACGTTTCCTCCCAGGGAGGGGCCTCCGTCCCAGAGCAGGAACTCTCAGCGCATCCTGGCTGTTCCCTGGGACCATCGCATCCCCAAGATCCGCATCAGCACGCAGCAGGCTGACGCTCTGCAGGTACGACTCGCCGTAACTGACTCAGTCAGAAACTCACATGATTTAAACACTAATGTGACTGATGATCAGCTGTTTTTCTGTCTTTAATTATTTCAGTATTTCTTTGAACCTTTAAAAAACACCTGTCTCTGTCTCCTCTCCCTCAGGACCACAGGGTGGTGGTTCGCATTGATTCATGGGAAAGCACGTCGCTCTATCCCAACGGCCACAGCGTGCGGGTGCTGGGTCGGGCCGGAGAGCTCGAGACGGAGGTCCAGACCATCCTCATCGAGAACTGCATCCACGTGCCTCCATTCTCAGACGCACAGGTCAGACAGGAAGTTACACTCACACACACACTCACTGAATTTAAAGTTTTGTTTTTTGACACTTTGAGGCAGAAAAACCTGCAACAAGCTGATTAATACAACAACGACTGTTTGATCAATATTTTTGGTCTCCAACTGTTTGAAAAGCTTCAGCTGCTGCGTGTTCAGTTTTCTTTGGTCTCTGAGACACTGAATGATCTAAAGTCTGTGGTCGGCAGGTAACCAGCCAGAGGGTTTATGAGGATGAAGAGGCCTTCGTCCTGTCTGTGAGACCTCAGGGACACACTGTGTTCTGCTGAGAGACACTTAGTGTTCATATAAATATGTTTATAAAAGAAAACTTCCAATAATACTGAACCTTTGAAAAAGACGGTCAGAGGCCGCGGTTCTGAACTCTCAAGAGTCTCTTTGATACAGTGTACAGGTGCTTGTGTTCTGGGTAAAGAACTCTTACCTGACGAGGACACCATGATGAATAGATGCAATGTTCAGTGTGTAGTAACAGACTGGTGCAACAGCCTCAAAGCTGCATGTGTCTTGTTCCCTTTTCAGTTCATACAGAACCAATCAGCTGTCGGTCTGATGACGATCAGGCGCCTGGGGTCAGAAGTTCAAGTCAAGTCAACTTTATTTATATAGAACTTTAAGCACAAACAGAGTCGATCCATAGTGCTCCTACAGCACACACACAGAGAAAAGCAAAAACAAAAGGAAGCAGAGAAATCCCTCTGTAGTCCCTGTTTTTATACTGTCACCACTGTGTGACTATAACAGTGACAGTGACAGGACGAGTGAGTGAAAGTGTGTTTTAAGATGACTCTCAGTGGTGGAGCAGCATCAGACGGTGGGAGTGGAGTGGCAGAGATAAAGAAAGTCCTGTCCCTGTAACTCTTAGTCCTGGATCTCAGGACAGACACAAGTCTTTGGTCAGATGATCTCAGTCCTCTCACAGCATGATACAGGGAGAGAAGCTCTGTGATGTCAGAGGGGGTGAGACCGTTCAAGACTGGCTGCTTTCACACCTGCCCTGTTTGGTTCAGTTCAGTCTGACTCAGGTTGGTTTGCCCCCTCAGTGTGGTTCATTTGTGCAGGTGTGAACACACCAAAGCAACCAGACTGAGACCTTTTTGAAGAGGTGGTCTCAGTCCGGCTCCAAAGGAACTCTGGTGCGGTTGGTTTGTGGTGAGAAGGTGTTGCGACCTGGATGTGAAGCAACTGCAGTCACATGACACATTGTTTGGGTTAAACATGAGCATGTTACAGTCCTGGAGGATTATTAATGTGCACCTCCTCCTGTACTGCCTTAATATGCACATTCAGCACATCCAATGCATCAAAACATTGTTTTCTAGTTGGAGCCGCGCCTCGTTTTCAAACTGTATGCTTTGACTAAAATGAACAATGACAGCAATATAGTCCACGATGAGCAGCGCTAAAATCAACCTGCGTAGTTGTCCCTCCATTGTGACATTAGAAAGTGTCACATTTATCTTGCAAGTGTTTTTCATCAGCTGCTGCTGTGAGATTTATTCTGTGTCCGTCTGTCCGTCCTCAGCTGAGAGAGATGCCCGTCAACTCTCCAGAGAAGCCGTGGACGGTTGATCCCGTCCAGGTGGCAAAGCGGCGGGACCTCAGAAAGACTCACCTGGTGTTCAGCATCGACCCAAAGGGCTGCGAGGACGTAGACGACACGCTGTCAGTGCGCAGCCTCGCAGGCGGGAAGCTGCTGGAGCTCGGGGTCCACATCGCAGACGTCACACACTTCGTCACCGAGGGCTCGCTCACTGACCTGGAGGCTCGAACCAGGTGAGGGGTCCGTTTATAATATGAAGACAAGGTCACAACGCTGCATCAGTCACACACTCTTTGAGTTTCTGTGAGTTTGCAAAGTCTCTAAATCATGAAAACACACAGAGAGAAGAAACAGCAGCATCTCTGACGGTGAGAAGAGTTCAGCGTGCAGCTGAATCAGGAGTTTCTCAGAACGAAGACAGACTTTAAAATAAAAATGGAGTGAAGCCTTAAAAAGTTCAAACAGACCAAAAACAGGACGCCTATGTCTTCATGAGAGACAAGACATGAAACAAAGTGAAGACACTGTGGCGTCCAAACTTTGGGCTGTTTGCATAACTCAGGGCTGAAAATCAATCAGTGTGCTCCTCTTCACCCTGTGAACGTCTCAGCACTGTGTCGTAAATGGACTCTATTATTCTGTTCATCTTTTGAATATAGAACACACATTTGTCCTCAGCTGGGACACTAACGCTGCAGTCACATGGAATCAGGGAGACAGCAGATGGACACTTTCTGCACGGGAAAAACAAACAGTCCGACAGAAGCAGCCTGCAGCGTATTGATTCACTCAGTTCAGTCTCAGAGTCACGTAGCTGCTCCAGCCACAGCTACCTGCTCAGTGGACGGCAGAAGGTTCAAACAGTTTAACTTTGGACGGTGATGTCGTCTCTGTTCCTGCTGCTGCTATTCTCTCACTGCCTCATCTGATTTTACCGTCCTGCTCTCGTCCACTAAAATGATCTGAGGTTTGCTGTCGGCCTGGTTCCATGTGAACGCGGCGCTAAAATCAGCAGCAACCAGACAACATATCTTCAGCACAGGCTGGAGTCCATCAGCTCCTTGTTCGGTTCAAGATTCCTGGTTTCAGTAAAAGTCTGAATGTTTTTCTGCAGTTTATTTCTCATCTATAACTCCAACCCCTCTGAGCTCCACCAACCAGACGCTGTCAGAAGATCCAGAGACTGAGAGCTTCACGCTTTTATTGTCTCAGCAAAGTTTTGAAACTCGACCTCGCAGGCCGGCTCTTTTTAAAACATACATTTATTTTTAATTCAGTCATTTTGTGTCTTTTTATTTTGGTCCATGTCTGTGTTTGTCCTTCGTAGTTTATAGTGTAATGTTTAATGCACCTCGTCTCTCTGGCTTTCAAAGAAATAAAGTTGACTTCTTTTTATTTTATTATTTGATACTTCTCACTGTGAAGAACATTAATTTATGTATGCGTGAGAAAAGATGACTTATTTATTTCACAGCTTTATCAATAATTACTGATGAACAGTAGCCAGCTTTAGTCATAAAGAAAGTGATGATGATGAGGAGGTGGAAAAACCAAACTGAATATTGAGTCTCACATATGAGGAAATGTGTGTTTTCACAGTGTGTCTTTAAGATGCAAAGGTCGTCCCTCCTGACTACTTCTTCTTCTTGTGTGTCGTTCAAAGGGCTACGACGTACTACCTGGCAGACCGCCGGTACGACATGTTGCCCGCCGTTCTCAGCGCTGACCTCTGCTCTCTGCTGGGAGGAGTCGACAGGTCAGTGAACTCACCGTCTCTGCACTCTGAAGGTGTTCAGTTTATCACCACACATTAAAACACACCGTCTCTCAAACCCAGGTATGCGATGAGCGTGATGTGGGAGCTGGATGCACAAACCCTGGCCGTCAACAAGGTGTGGTACGGCCGCACGCTGATCCGCTCCTCCTACCAGCTCCACTACGAGCTGGCCCAGGCGCTCCTCAACGGGGAGCAGGCGGAGGTCCCGGAGCTGAAGGAGCTCAGCTCTGAGGAGAGGGACGCCAAGCTGGCCGAGCTCACTCAGGCTCTGGAGCTGCTGACACATGTGGCCAGACACCTGCGGGCGCAGAGGGACAGAGGAGGAGCGCTGGAGCTGGAGGGGGTGGAGGTATGACTGCTTCTCCTCCTTTTTATCCCTCTGTGGCCAGAGGTGTTGTGTTTTCAGGTTGCTCGGGTAAACACTGAAGACTTTTGGTTTTTGAGACGTTGAAATTAGTGACATTTGTTCTCTAGGAACTCTCCTTCTGTACCTGACAGCTCCAAACTTTTCCTACATAAACCTGATTGTTAGTGTTACATCAGTCTCTCTTTGGAGGCCTATAAGATGAACGGTAACACAGTTCAGCCCCGAGTTTATTTCACTTAGGCTGGTAAGAAGTGAAATACAAAAAGAAAAACACTGCCATCACCCAGTCACAGTAACATATGACGTATTAGCAGTGTTGAAGTTATATAACCAACAAGATTTCGGGTTATATTATCACATACACACATGATGTCTTCTGTATTCTCACATCCTTTGAATCAAGCCGTTCCTCCGTCCCTCCTCAGGTTCGAGCCCAGCTGGACGAGCAGAAGAACATCACAGCTCTGGTCCCCCGTCAGCCTCTGGAGGTCCATGAGACCGTGGCCGAGTGCATGATTTACGCCAACCACTGGGTGGCGCGCAAGATCCAGGAGAGCTTCCCTCATCAGGCCCTGCTGAGGCGCCACCCGCCGCCACGCCAGGAGTTCTTCAGCCAGCTGGTGGACTGCGCCATGGCCGCGGGGTTCACCATCGACACCAGGTGACTGATGAAAAACACTCAGCTCTCTGCTGGTGAAAATATACTGAGACCAAAACTGGAATTTTTGGATTTGATTACATAACAAACACTGTGAAGCGACAGAATGACATAAACCCCTTAAAAAACAACAACACAATAATGAAGCTTAAACTACGTCACACTGATTCACTCAGCGACACGACGGAGATGATTCGTCACTCTGTCTGTCTCCTGTGAGCGCACGTTTGTGGTGAAACGATTTTGTTCCTGCAGGACCAACAAGGCTCTGGCTGACTCTCTGGACCGAGCCGTGGACCCACAGGACCCGCTGGTGAACAGGCTGCTGAGGATGATGGCCACCACAGCCATGTCACAGGCTCAGTACTTCTCCACTGGTCTCCACTCCCAGGACCAGTGCTACCATTACGGTTTGTTGTGTCATGTTAACATCCTGTTCAACGGTGAGGATCAAAATGTTTGCAGGCGTTCGGTGCTGATGATCCTTCTGTCTCTCAGGTCTGGCTCTGGATCGCTACACTCACTTCACCTCACCCATCCGTCGCTATGCCGACATCGTGGTGCACCGCCTTCTAACCGCCGCCATCGACATGGACAGAGGGGCGGAGCCTGGGAAAGCTTTAGCCAGTAACAAAGAACTGGAGGAAATGGCTCTTCACATCAACAACAAGAACAGGGTCAGTGCTGCTTGGTGAATCATCTCTGTCCATATTAAATAAACTCTCTGACCTCTGTGTGACCTCTGACCTCTGTGTGACCTCTCCAGGCAGCCCAGCAGGCCCAGAAGTTGTCCACGGAGCTGTTTCAGTGTCTCTTCTTCAAAGAGAGAGACCCTCAGACGGATCCGTGCTGTGTGGCCAACGCCGTCATCTACTCCATCAGAGACAACGGCGTGCTTGTGTTCGTCCCAGAGTAAGAAACTAAGAAACTTCACGTCATCAGTGGTTGAATTTAAAAGTCTGAACAGAGACAGAAACATTGTGGTCATATCACTTTGTCACACCTGATGAAACTCGATCAGCTGACGGTGTAATAAACTCTTGGGCTCCATCAGTCGTGACTCAGCTGCTCTGTCTGCAGGTACGGCGTCAAAGGACCGGTGTACCTGAGGAACCGAGAGGGTCAGGTGGTGTCTGTGGGACAGGACGGCAGCTGCGAGTGGCAGAGCGGCTCCGTGCGACGCCACTCAGACCACATCACCACCACCTCCATCTGTGGCAGCTCCACCTTCACACTGTTCGACCACATCACTGTGAGTCACACATCTGTGTCGTCTTTATGTCCAATAATTTAACTGATAACATGGAGGACATTTTGTGACGTGAGTCCTCTTCACTCCGCAGGTTCGTATTTCCGTGCGCTCCACACACTGCCACGCAGACAGTCTGAACCTGGAGGTCATCAGCAACAAGCCCCACCTCAGCACGGAGCTTCAGCAGCCACGCTCACAGGGCCGCTCCCAGCTGGTGCAGGAGGTGGTGCGTCTGGCCGAGGAGGCGTCCCAGCAGGCGCAGGAGAAGGCGGCCCGCCAGCCTAAACTCTCCAGAGAGGAGCGAGAGTTCTGTCAGAGCAGGAGCCCCAACCTGTACTCCCTGCTGGAGGAGGTGAGGGAGCTGGCTCTGCTGGACCTGGAGGTGATGGCACGGCTCTGTGCAACCACCGCTTAGAGCCGCTGTGACATCATCACGGCTCAGCTGGACTCACAGGAGCCTGCTGAGGTTGAAATGTGGCTGCTGACAAGTCATCAGGACGGCCACAAGAACGAGACTTTTCTCTTTCACATAAATTCTTCAGCTGTTTGAAACATGACGCAGATCGTTTATTATCTGAATACTTTTTATCATTTAAAGGAAAAATACTTGATGATGAAAAGTGTCCTGAAGTCATGTGATGATATTAACTGAGAGCAGACATAATCTGAGTCAGTAGATATTTACATCAAGTTGGTCCAAAGATAAAAACCACAGACTTTGGACATTGTGTAACAGAGAGGAACTTCAAATATATAATTTCCTTCTGCTCTCAATCAAAACAGGAACAAAAGACAAAGCAGTGTCGTCACTGCAGTCAGTTTCTCCTGGTTAGGATTCCCTCATGGTTCAGTGTTCAGGAGGTTTCTACCAGGAGCTGAATTATCCACAGAGCTCTCCTCCTCTCCAGAACAAACAGACCAGCTGATTTACACCAGTAACACACTGAATAAAGACTTTTCATTTTAAAAATCAGTGTTTCTCCAACGCAGTTCTGCACATCAGGGGCTGGAGCCGAGCTGTCACTTAGGCGTGCTCACCTTTTTCTCTGATAACTAAAGATCCAGACACTCAGGAGCTTTTTACCAGGAGCTGAATTATCCAGAGCTCTCCTCCTCTCCAGAACAAACACACCAGCTGATTTAAACCAGTAAAACACTGAAGAATGCAGCTTCATATTAAAAGCCAGTATTTCTCCAACGCAGTCTGGCACAGCAGGGGCGAGGGCCGAGATGCCACTCATCTTTTCTCCTCTGACAACTTAAGATCCAGGTGTTCAGGAGGTTTTTACTGGGAACTGAATTTTCCACAGAGCTCTCCTCCTCTGCTAAGCGAATGGGAAAGTGATTAAAAACACTGAATAAAGACTTTTCATTTTAAAAATCAGTGTTTCTCAGATGCAGTTCAGCACATCAGGGGCTGGAGCCGAGCTGCTGCTGACGTTTGCTCAGCTTGTTTGAACTTCAGATCCAGATGTCTGATGTTTAAAAAAAACTTCATCCAGTTATAACCTTTAGTTAAAAACAACCAAGATCTAAATGTGTTTTTAAAAATGGATAAAAGTTAATGTATGGGGCACCCATTAGCTCAGCTGTTAGAGCCATGTACAAAGGCTGTGTAGGGTTCGACTCTGACCAACAGCCCTTTGCTGCATGTCATCCCTCCTCTCTCTCTATTTTGAAAAACTTATTCATAATAGCGTTCACAGACACCACGGCTCTGAGGCATGAGCAAAGGGGATATGATGGCGACCAAATAACAAACTGTGTCCTTGATTAACACGACAGACTCTCTGGGTTTGTTGGAGACATTTTGGACAATGTAAGAACTAAATATATAACACTGGTCTGATGTTTTTCAGACATGTTAAAGCAGAGCAGGTCCATATTATCTCTTTAACAGTGACGGCTCATGTTAGCAGACGTTTCCTGAAAACAGTTTGAACACTGAGACATTAGACAACGTGAAGCTGCTGATGTTTAACACTTTAATAACTACTGAGACGTATAAGCGTCATATATGCGTCAGAATTATGTTTCACATCAACAGTAATGAAGCTTCAAAATGATCTTCTGATTCATTCACATTTAAACCTGTTGATAGATTCACTGATGATCTGTGGGTGATTATTATTATTATTACACATATAACAGCCGTCGTCCCAGTTATATATCAATACTATAAAGTTAACACTGCGTATTAAAGTTTAAGTTGTTAGTTTACATGAAATTATTGCTGCAGTTAATTAAACAAACATTTAGAGACTCAGATGTTTCTCCAGAGATTTATTATTTGTCATGTGTGAGATGTTCCTGCAGCTCTCTCTCTCTCTCGCCTCCTCCTGTGATTAGTTTAATTTGTTTTACTAAAATACATTTTGATGTTTTGATGATGCTCAAAAAATCTATTAGTGAACTTTTTAGAGATGAACCAGTCAGCTGGACAACAGAAACTTTAATAAATAAGCTGTTTGAAGGAGAAATGTGTCGAAGTGTTCACAGAAATATAAAAGATATCAGAATATTATGAAAATAGAATAAAAATAATTTGGAATTTTTTTAAAATGTTTTCCTGTGAGGTTAACTTAAAGGTTGTATCATAGACTTTCTTAAAAAAAAAAAAATCCTTTGTTTTCCTGCACAAAAACAAAAAACAAAATTGACTGACTTTAATTATCAGCATCGATAGATTTTCACAATCGATGCATCACCAAATTTTATAATTAATTTTTTTTCAGAGTAACAAACTGTTTCCAGCTCAGAGTAACGAGGTGATGAAACTGTGATACAGGTGAACACAAAGTTCTTCAGGTTAATGAGGACTCAGGTTTATTGACTGATGTAATTAATGTTTTCCTTGATGATGACTGATGGTTTATTATTAATATTATTAGCTTTTGCTTCTGTGTTAGAATCTATTTTTGTAACATGGCTGATTTTGTTTCTTTGTGGTTTGTAATTAAAACTGTGGATGAAAAATAAACTCTGGTGTCAGTTTAGACCTTTATGGCTCCTTTTATGTCTCCGGGGTGACGAGGTAATATAAGTGTTAGGCCCCATCCTTGGGCCGTCCAAAAATAACCACATAAACACCAACTACAACACAATTAAAACAAGCAACAAAACAACAAAGCTCCAGGCTGAGGGGCAGCAGGACCAGCAGTCCACACACCAGAGGCACAGAAGCTCCTAAACACCTCCTTAATGACAGGTGAGCTGCACCTCGTTAACTAATGCAGCACACCTGGGCAGGTCTGCAGTGGAGGGAAAAGGGACAGCAGCACACAACACACACACACACCCTTAAAGCAATGAATAAATAGCTTGTCACATTGTCAATAACACACGTACCGAGGCAGTTAAAGGTTAACACATCACTGTTACAACAGCCCATAGTTCACTGACAAATGCTATTTATTCATTTAAAGTGTACTTAATGTGGAGACAAGTGCTGCTGACTCAAGCTGTATGTTAAAGCTAGACACAGCTGAACAAATCAAAACCAAGTTGCTGTGCAAAGTGCAAAAAACTAGCAACAAGTAGTTGAGGCACCCCGACCCTGACCTGCCCACCAAGACAGCTAACTAACCTAGCTAGTCTTCAGTGGCCTGCCGAGCTTGAGGCGGCTTTAAACGCTGAACTCAGTGCGTCGCAGAACTCCAAAGAAGGAGCCAGCTGTAACACACTGAAGCGTGCCCCCACTCAGGGTTACCACCAAAAATAAAAAAGGCAAAATAACAAAGTGGCAAGATCTTAAAACCTGCAGTCCTCACACCAGAGGCCTCTCTCCTCTGCTGCTGACACAGGAGCTCCTAAACACCTCCTTAATGCCAGGTGTGCTGCACCTCGTTAACTAATGTAGCACACCTGGGCAGGTCTGCAGTGGAGGGAAAAGGGACAGCAGCACAGAACACACAGCTGTAATATAAGGCTATATGAGGAGTCGTGCACAGAGGAGTGAAGAAACTAAAGCTTCAGTTTGTGAGAAATCATTTATTGTTTGATTTTATAAAAGTACTGACTAAGTTTCTTCAGCTGAAGCTCCAGAGAAGATGAAAGGTTTTAACGTGGTCACGGTGACCTCAGAGGCTGCATCGATGACATCACTACATAAACAGGCCGAGGCTCTCTTCGACTCGTCTGCAGTTCCTGACATCACAGCTACTTGTTGCTCAAACTGTCACTGGATCCTGACTGCAGGACATCAAACGGATGATGAGGTTCGCTCCTGATGACATCTGCAGGAGTCCACCACACCTGAATATAACAACCAATCAGAGCCAAGAGGAGTCTCTGACACCAGTCTGAGCAGTAACAGCTGATAAGTGTGTAAATACAGTCGTAAAGCAGCAGCGCCGTTGTCTGAGTGAATGCTGCACGCATGAGAGCCACAGCAGCCCAGTGAAGAAGTCGTCACGCTCGGCTCACACAGGTAGTGTGGTCTGAGTGTGACACAGCCGTCAATCACTGCACGTGAGTTAACACGAGACCGTCTTCTTCTGTAAAGCTTTCTACCACTGGTCTTCTGTTTACTCGTCTGTCAAACAGTTTTATCATCGCTGGTGTTTTTTTCTGAGCAACTGTGTTTGTTGTGTTTGCAGAGCTCCTCCTCCTCCGTTAGAGACTCCTTCTGAGCACTGATTGGTTGTTTTCATTCAGGTGTGGTGGAGTCATTAGGAGCAGGAGGAGGAGCCAGAGGAGCCTGATGCACTGCTGTCAGACAGTCAAACAAAATAAATGTAAATACTTGGAAAAATCTGAAAAGGAAAAATTCAGTTCCAGTTCAACAACAAACACGACGACAGATGAAGGAGCAGCGCTTAATGATAAACATCAGACAGGAACGAGGAGAACTGTGTTCTGAATCTGAATTAAGTTCCTCTTTACAGGCTACAAGGAGACGATTTAACTTTAGTTCTTGTCCAAAGAAAACTCTGTCTGTACAGTTTTCAGCTCTTGATTTCAGAGTGTGTGTTGCACCTGAGCATTACTCTCCTTCCTCACACTCATTGCTGGGTTTATTGTTGGTGCTGAGGGCAGTTTCTTCTTCTTCCTCAGCCTGAGCAGGTTCAACAGCCTCAGAGTGTGTCTGTGGGAGCTCAATGGGTTGTTTGACGGTGCTGAGGTTGGTTTCTTCTTCTTCCTCAACCTGAGCAGATTCAGCAGCAGCCTCAGAGTGTGTGTGTGGAGGCTGGCTGTGCTGCTGTGTGCTGCTGCTGACTGGCTCCAGGTCTAAACCCTCCTCATCCTGATCTTTAGAATCACTGAGGACGTTTGCAGAGGAGACAGACGTGGGTTTATCTACTGACAAGTCAACAGTCTGAGAGTCAGTGGGATCTGGAGGGCGACAGGAGGAGTGAAGCACAGAGACGTCATTACAGTCAAACGTCAGTTTTCAGGAACACAGACTGAACTCTGTTCAGTTTAACTTATGTTCTCGTTCTTGTTCTTGTCCGTCACTGAGCTGATGAACTTCCTCTCACCTGTGTGCTGCTGCTGGCGGGCGAGCCTCCTCTCCAGGGCGCGCTGTCTGTTCAGCTCCATGCGTTTACGCTGCTCCTCGGTCAAGGAGGGGGCAGCTGGAGAGGGAGTGGGTGGAGCAGGTGGAGCAGCTGGAGCCGGGGTGGAGTGGATCGGCGCTTGCAGGTTATTAAAGCTTGCTTCATTAAACGGATCTGGATCCCCAAAGTCATGTGATTCAGGAGGTGCTTCTTCTTCACCTGAACCAAGACACATTTCCACAGAGGGGTTGATTTAGTGTGAATTTTAAAGTAAAGTTAGCAGTTAGATTTAAGACTTTGTTAATACTTATGATAATAATCTAATACCCTTTAGTTTATACTGTTAATCTGCGTGGCAAAAGGCGCTCCGCCACATGGGAATAACTTATTATAACTGACTCTTCATTTGTTCATGAGGTCTGAGCTCAGAAGAGATTTAGGAAAGTTGTCAGTGCCAATACAGTATAAATATTTCATGTCTCAGATCGTTCTAGATTCAACTTATCTCCCTGTCTGTGTTTTTATCTCTCACCGCCCATAAAGTCTTCATGTGTCAGCGGCATGTCCAGTCGGATCCGTTTGAGACACGTCTGCCAAAGAGAAGAATCCAAATGATTACAATTAATCCTGCAACACTGCACTGAAATCTTCAGCAGCATCATCTTCATCTCACCTGCACTTCCTTCTTGGTGCCGAGCTTCTCCACTCTGTCAATGAAGTCTTCAAACTGCAGTTTGGGGTACAACCTGTGGGCCCAGTTCTCCATCTTCTGCATCAGCAGCTTCAGGTCTGAAGCCTGGTTTAATGAAAACACACACACACACACACACACACACACACACCAGGAAAACGCCGGGTTAATGTGTGTGACATGATGAAGTACAGTGAATATGAACTGCTCCACAGTCATCTTGTGTTCAGCTTTGATCATGCGTCTGCTGTCAGCTCTCACCTCGTGTCCTTTGCCTTTGAAATGGACGTTATCAAACAGCGTCCTCAGAGCTGGAAGTCCTCTCTCTGAGATCAGCCTGAAGACAAAAGTCACAAACACTCTTCACGTCCACTGTTTATATAAAAAATATTGATTAGAACAGATTTATAAGGTTTAATGATATGACAGATGATAAAATTAGCTTTTCTGTAATTAGCTGTAATTGGTTCAAGACCTCCATGTATCTAATCCCTCCTAACATCAGCTGACGACACAGAGTATTCAGATTTTATCATCCTCTGCCCTGATGATGTCTGAGGTACCTCTGAGAGTCCAGTTTGGGCTGCGGCCTCTTCACTCCTTTCCTCTTAGCAGCAGGAACGTCAGCCAGCTTGGACACATCGCCGTCGTTGTCCCCTGCATTGACCACAGCACAGGACAACAGGACAGGTGGTCAACATCGACAGAAAACCTTCAGCGTGGTTACCATCTGTAGGTGTTTGTTATGTCACTCCTCTTTAATGACCTTACCATGACCCCATAATTATTTCCTGTTTCTAGATATAAACTGTCTTAAAGTGCTGAATGTTCTCTTGACTGACGCAGCTTCTCACCATCTGCAAAAGGGTCTCCGTCCTCCTGTCCTCCCTGTCCCGGGGAGTGAGGCGGTGGGAGGGGAGGGAAAGCTTCATCCTCGAAGCTGTTGTCGTCAGGAATGTCCAACAGGCCGTCCTCCATGGTGTGTAAGTCCTGGAGGAAAGACAGAGCCTGGATCAGCCACAATCAGCTTTAAAGGCAATAACAGTGTCATGTTCACATTAATGTGACTAAACTGATTACAGAAGCAGCAGTTCTGTTTTTCTACGAGTACGTCACTTACTGCAGTTAAAGTATGAAAACAGCGACAGATTCAATCTAACAATTTATTTCCTGTTTAAAATTCAGTGTCATCAGATGTTTGAAAATCTCATTTATAGAGAATGGGTGGAAAGTAACTGTGTGCAGTTACTAGATACTTATTTTAGGATCCTTTATTGTTCTGCCCCACTACACTTAACAGGAAAATATTGTACATTTGACTCCACTACATTTATCAGACATAAAGAGTAGTGATATATATCTATAACACTGTGTATATTGTACATACACAATCTATAACGTGCACCTCCAGCTCTTTATGCATGTATACAATCAGCATCTCACATAATTAACTCTGCACTAAATGTTTTATACTTGTAAATCAGTGTATTAATACACACTGTAAATACTGTTCAGTCATACTATAAATATCTAGTGTATTAATTCTCGTTACTGTTGATTCAACATTCCTCTGTATATTTATCTGTACATTATTCTGAACTTCATTGCTTTTTGCACTTCTAGTTAGATGCTGTACTCTGTGCAATGTCAATAAAGTTTCTGAAATTGTTGTCTTATTAAGTGTGACACATTTTAGTACAGTATATTTAACTATTCAACAGTACATAAACTCCTTAATAGCAGCTTCACCCCCACCAACTTAGAATGCTCCTTATGTTATGTTATTCAGTATTTTTGTACTGTGGTGTTCTGTATTATACATTTCAGGATCACATTTATTGTAAGACTGTTTTTACATAGTTTGCTTCGGTAAGAAACAATAAAGAATAGAAAAAATATAATTAAATAATTTGAAAGAATGTTCAAAAATACAAACAATATAACTTTAAGATAAAAGAGCTAAACAGGAATATGTAAAAATACTTTGTAGTGGATGCAGAAAACTTCACAGTATTAAGAATATAAAGGCAATGTGATGTACACAGACAGCAATCAAAAAACATGCGTGTTAATAATATAATAAGGCAAATGAACAGATGTGAACATGTATCATTTTAATTAAATGTAAACATTAATTTAGCAGCATTTTTTCTGTATTTTTAGATGTTTAGTATTAATATTAAGTGGGAATATCGGCCCCGATATTAATCACCACTCTTCCTGTGAGCTCATGTTCTGTATCGACCCTGAGGAGCAGATATCGGTCGACCGGAGCTGCGGCAGAAGGCGGTAAACTCAACCATCATGCCCCCCCCCCCCCCCCACACACACACACACACACACACACACACAGTGTATATGACATCTATGTAACAGACCGTCTGTCCTCGTGTCTCACACTGACAGACAGGCTGGGAGAGGACAGACGCTCAAGTGGACAGGAGGTCCAGGTCTCTGTCTCAACAACGGTCCAACCGGACTTTATTTCTGCGTTTGTACCGATAGTTATAGAGGAGAGCAAACACGGCGCTGCTAAGCTAACTACGAGCTGCTGATGCTCTCTGGGTGAATAAGCTAACATATAAACAGTTAGCCAACATGTCAAACAGTTCGCTTCTGTCAGCGACACGGTGAAACACAACGAGTCACTGTTAAACACAAGTTACAGACATTACAAACAGAGTTATTAAAATAAAATGTCATTATAATACCGTCTTACCCGTTACGAGCTGTCCGGTGACACAAGCAACAAACACTACCAAGCTAGCGACACCAACTTCCGGTACGGAGCTTCTTTTTCAAAATAAAGGTCTAACAGAACGTAGTCTATTCAAATAGCAGTGACATTGACGATGATGATGATGAAGATAGATAGATAGATAGATAGATAGATAGATATGAATATTATATAGATTTTTTTAATTTTATTTTTTTATCTTATATACTTTATTAATCCCCCTGAGGAGAATTTAATTTTTTTCGCTCATTAACATCATTAACACACAGGTCCGAAAGACACACACATGCACTAGATGTCAGAGTGAGGGGGCTGCCTTGGTCAGGTGCCCCGAGCAGTTGGGGGGTTCGGTGCCTTGCTCAAGCTCCCCTCTGTCCATAATCACATATGGTGAGATTTTATTTTTAAGTTCATTCTGGTCGTCAAAATTATTAGATTTCACAGTTTACAGTAGGGTGGCCATATTTTGATTTCCAAAAAAGAGGACACTCGCCGGCCACGACATAGCCTACTTAAATGATACTCGCAGTTTACTCAAAGATGCCTTATCATTTTAATATATTTAAAGTTAAATGTATGGATAGAAAATTCAGTTATATTACAAAATAATATCTCTCAAAGACAGAAATTCAGATAGGCCCCAATAGATAGGGGACACATACACACACTAGAGTGTGGCGATCTGAGCCCGACAGGTCCCGACGGTAGACCTACCCGACGTGTCGGGCCAGGTTCTGTCAAAAATGTATAAATTGTATTCGGGCTCGGGTCGGATTCGGTCAGCTTTCAGTGAAAATGTAGTGTAAAAATAAATAAAATCCTATTGTCTGTCCTGTTTATTGCTTGGGGACTGTTATTTATGTGACAACATCTGAACATAACACACACACACACACATTGGCTGTTTGTTTCTACCTCTCCCCTCGCTGGAAGCCTCGGACCTCCAGCCGCCAGCTCCCGTCTCAAACACAGAGGTCTCCCTCTCCTGTCAAATAGCCTGTAACCGTAACAACTGTGTGACACAAACTCATCAATTTATAAACACCCCCAGGACGCCCCGGACAGGACGTGAAAAGTGGACATGTCCGGGCAAAAAAGGACGTTTGGTCAGCCTAGTTTTACAGGCCAAAAATTCAATGAAAATGAGGGATTCTTTGTCTGTCTACCAGAAATTTGTCCTGGTATTGATCAGAGGGCTGTGAAACCATTTGTAAATTTACAGAGGATGATGTTTAATGGGTAAATGAATATATAAAATGTGAAGAAAAATATGTTTGTTTTGGTTGCAAGTCAGAAATGTCTTCAGACCGTTGGGCTGTGTCTGAGGTCACTGGACTCATGACCTCAGGACTTTAGTATTTCTGAAATCCTGGCTACAGCCTGCATCAGACACAATTAAAGTTCCTTATATTATACTATACATACACATATATGTATACATATATATGTATATATATATATATATATATATATATATATATATATATATATATGCACTGTAGTATAGTACTGTAAATACTATTTTCTGTATTCTTATATTCAGTTTCCTTCTTATTGTGTCCAGTTAAAGAGCTTTTAATTTGAAGGATAAAATGCTCTACAGGAAATTGTTTCTGAGTTTTATCCATAGACTGTATAAAAATATCTGAACAAATATTTTCTGACTCAGTAATCAGCAAGATTTAAGTTTTTTTAGCTTTATTTTTATTATTTGGTTTAATTTGTTTTTTCATTTTTATTCATGATTTATTTAAAAGGGGCGGGGGGTTGACAGGGGTTGGTAAGAGCCACACACTTGTACAAAACCAGGTTTTTCATCTAACCAGTCAGAAGGTCAGATAATTTGACATATTGATAAAGTCATAGTCTCAAAGAAAAGAGCACAATTTTAGTCTTAAAAATGTGTTTATTTGAAGTTTATGGTCCACAGAGAGAACAACACTTTATCTCCATCACTCTTATTTCTTTATGTTACAAACTTGATGTGACAGTAAACCCTCTCCTCTCTGCAGTTAGATGAGTAGCCTGTAAAACTGAGCTACGTCAAAAACCACACAAGACCAGTTTGTTAAAAAATAAAAATAATAAAAATGATACCAAGCTTGAATCCATTCTTCCAGAGCTGTGACAGGTGGCGGCGCTTTGTGACTTAATGGTGACGACCTGGACACAGTTTATCAGACCAGAACAGCAGGACAGTTAAATCAACACGATGCTCTGACAGGAGAAAGTTTTACAGCTTCAGAGTCACTCTCAGATTCATGTGTGTGTGTGTGTGTGTGTGTGTGTGTGTGTGTGTGTGTGTGTGTGTGTTCAGATGCGTCCTCGCAGCAGGAACATGAGGAAGACTGCACTGAGGAGGATGCAGAGCGTGCACACGGTGGGAACCACGATCTCTGTCACCATCTCCATGTGGCCGATCAGCGGGTCTGAAACACACACAGAGAGCTGTGAGTAAATGTCTCCACCTGCAGTCTCAGCCTCACGTCACATGTACAGGTGGTGCTCAGAGGCAGGATGGTTACAGGTTATGACCCACGTCCACACACCTTGTGGCTGCTTCTGCAGTGCAAGTGGGCTTTAAAATTTTGGGTGTCAGTAGCTCAGTGTGTAGGGAGCTGGTTTGAGTTTGGACTGGTAGCTGAAGAGGAACCAGTTTACTTCCTGGGAACTACTGAGGTGTCTTGAAGCCATTAACTAAAAGCGCAGAGCACCTGACTGTGTGGAGCCCCATCACTCCAATGGAAATAACAACAGTGTGAAAAAACAAAATGTCCCCAAGAGGAATTAATTCCTCTTAATGATGAAACTTAGTTTTTTAAACCATTTAAAACTTGGCCTTATTTCAGAAAGTGGCATTTTAATGTTGCCATCAGTCACAGTGGAGATAATTTGAACAATTTAATTTATTTGTGGGCAGTTCTTTGTTAAACACTGAGCCTCACGCAGCAACACTCACTTCAGTGTTTTCTCTTAATTCTCTGTTCAGAAAAAGAAACAAGAGAAGTCAGCTCCAAATGTTCTTAAACATCCAACTCTGCTCTGACCCAGGTGTGCTGAATGATTGATCCCAGTTGATCATGAGTCACCTGTTGGCACAGGTAAGGCCCCCTAAACACTGTATCAGGGCAGGTGTTGTGTCGTGTGCAAAGACTCTGACACATGACCAAGATCTGGAGAGATGTCACTGAATAAAGGAGTGAAACCCAAATTGAAATCTTAGGAAAAGTCCTGAATTAAGAATATTACTCACTGCATGATGTATATGTACAGATACATAAGTACATAGGTGCACTGGTGCATACATGTATGTATATCTATACAAGTATGTGTAGATAAGAACACAAACACATGTATGTACATATATATGTATGCATGTACATAGAGATATGTGCACAGGTGTGTACATGAATAAGATGCGTACATATGGGAACATGCAGGTATGTCTGTGGGTGTATAAGTGTCCGTGTATATACATGCAAGTTTAGATAATTATTGATAACATAGATAAGTCCTTGTATTAAATGTATAAATGTATGTACAGTGTATGATCTACTAGAACCTGTTGTACTGGATGTACGGGACGTATTGGTTGTTTATATCTTTTATATATTTTTTTAAGTTATTTTCCCCTTAACTCTGACTGAAAATTTTCTTTGTAAGGCTTAAAAACAAATAAAGTATATAGAAAAAGAAAATATTACTCAAGTTAAAGTATGTTAAATGTATTTAAGAATTAAATGTAAAAGTTCTCAAAAAATTGAATCAATTCAAAGAAAAAGCAGCAAGTCCTCAAATTTCAGAGGCTGGAACCATGGAATGTAATTGCATTGAAAATGACAAACAATTATCGAAATTAATTTTCAAATCAATCGACTAATAATTTCAGCTGCACTTTTATATTTTCATGTGGTTTAAAAACTTAATTTGTAAAGTAACTAAACTTGATTAATAGTTGTAGCAGAGTAAAAAGTACAGTGTGTTCCTCTGAAGTGTCGAGGAGCAGAGGCAGCAGGTTGTACAAGACGAAAATACTAAGTTTTCTGCCTGAGGCCCATCGTGATCACTTTGAGTGTAATCTGCAAAGCGATTAATTCCTGCAGCTCTCAGTGAAATGTGTTGCAGTAAACCGTGCAGTGGAAGTAGAGCAGGAGTTTAAAGTAGCACTGTAAAAAACAAAATCATGTTGATCTCACTCAGAAACAACTGTAGTACCTAAACTTCATCATGCACTGGCCAAGCCTTTTGTATCCCTGCATGTTCCTGATCTCCCTGGGACTTTCTTCTAGCTGGAGGGGCGAAACAAAGAAGAACCCTGTTAGAGCACAGAAACAAGCTGGACACAGAATTTTCCTTTGTTTGGCCCCGCCCAGCTTCATCACAGCCTCCTCATCATCATGGTACTGACCTGCAGCCAGGAGCTGGTTACTGGAGGAGCACGTCTCCACGGCTTTCCTCTTCCAACTCTCCACCTGTGAAGATCCCACAGCTGGTTAAACACCATGTTCAGAGAGGCTTCATGACGCTCAGTGAGGTGTGACACTTTACCTCTCTCTGATTGGGGAAGCCATTCGAGCTGATGATGCGTTTGTAGAACTGGACAGACGCCTTCGGGTAGCGTGGTTTGTTCTTGTTCCTGAAGTCCACGTAGTAGAGTCCGAACCTCTCGGAGTATCCTTCGTCCCACTCAAAGTTGTCGAGGAGAGACCAGGCTGTGTAACCCTTCACGTTCACCCCGTCCTTTATCGCTGGTAGAGAGAAAGATCAGCGACGTGTCAGCTCTGTTAGTCGAATAAAACATGAAGCAGACAGGAAAATGTTTCTGATCTTATCTTTGTGTCGAGTGCAGTTGTTGTTTCACCTTTGAGCATTTCGTTGATGTAGTCTTTGAAGTACTGCATCCTCCAGTCGTCACAGAGGTCGGTGCAGAGCATTTTCTCTGACACGCCGTTTTCTGTCACGTATATCATCGGGTTTCCGTACTGAGTCTGTCAGAGAGACATCGGATTACATTCAGGAGGGAAGACATACTGTTACTGCTTCATATCATCGTGTCCTGTTATTAATACAGTATATTTCATGTCTCCTAACACAAATCTTTCTAATGTTGTGTCACAGGGTGTTAGTCGTATTTATGTGACATATTTTCAACAGGTTTGTTTTCTTGCCGACAGTTAAATGAGAGCATGGATCACCATGTCTGTGCATTAAAGTGGAAACAGACAATATGTTTTTTTGGTTTAACGATATGTATCCAACATTATCATACTGTACGCCTCATTTTCACATCCAGTCCTGTTTACCATCAGGTGTGAGAATCTAGGCTCCATTTAAAACCACAAACTGTCACTTTTACTTGTGTTTGCAGTTTATATAATTAAACATCAAGATATAGCTAATCACCCTTTGGCTCCAGCTCCATAGTCAGAGTGATTTCCATCTCCTCATCTAACTTGTAATAAAATAGTAATAAAAAGTTTGTTTCCAACAATATTTAACAGTTCATTCAGTTTTCAGTACTTTCAAACTTTGTATCAGCAGAGTTTTGGTGGATGTGAGAGCCCAGCATGCATCTCTCTTTATTGGGATTTGTGTGTGATGTAGTAGGTTTACTCTTAGTAAAATTTCATTCTATATTTGACAGCTCTTATTAGGGGGGTAAATAACTGATTCTCAGGTGCACTGGGATACTAGTGTGGATGACTCCAGTTCACAAAGGTCAATAATCAGTTCTGTAAATGTTTATTAATAACGTGATGTTGACAGAACGAAAGAGGTGAAACTCAACCACGAGGGCAGTGCAGCATCCACACAGTCTACAGCACAGATGTGCTAATGTTAATTTGTCTTTACAAAATGCAGCAGTTACAAGCATGTTTTAATTTGATGTCCAAATAATTAGATGAACGTGAAGTATATCATAAAAACTTTCGAAGCCATCACCAAGAGGCGAACATTAACGGAGCGAAGCAACAATCAGCGCGTACACAAATGAGACCGGCTGACCAACGCATGTTGTAGCATCAAACAACTTAAGGCCCTGACACACCAAGCCGACAGTCGGCCGTCGACCAAAGTCGGGCCATCGGTGAGCGTCTGTCGCCCTAGTTTTTGCGGTGTGTCCCGCGTTGTCAGCACTTCGGCGTCGTCGGCTTTTTGGCCGATTGAGCATGTTGAATCAGCGGCGGAGCTTGACGGTGAGAGAGATCACTCTGATTGGCTGTTCAGGTTTTATTTCCTCGCCCCTGTAGCGAGTGAATCTGCCTGTAGTGAAACCGGGGCTAACCGGTGCTTCCTCCTCAGGCTCCACTTCACTCAGCTGCCCCACAGACCCGCTGCTTCTTCACACTTTAACCTGAATAACAAACCGGAGCTAGCTGGGAGCGGCTAGCGGAGCGTTAGCCGCAGCATGACCGGGGGGAAGCACAGCCAGTTAGCCTCCGCTAGTCTCTGAGCTAGCCCCGGCTCTCCGTTTGGATCCAACCGGAGCACCGAGCCCTGGTTTGTTATTCAGGTTAAAGTGGGAAGAAGCAGCGGGTTTATCGGGCAGCTGAGTGAAGTGGAGCCTGCGGAGGAAACACCGGGACCGTCTGGATGTAATAGTCCGTGGAGGTGCTGCGGTGCTCGGCTGCACAGATAGGAAACCCCTCGGCTGACAGGATGTACCACTCTCTCACTCCGCTCTCTCTCACGCAGGCGCAGAACGTACGTGCTACTTGGCCGTCGGATGTAGTCCGTGTAGTGTGTTCAAATGCAACTGACACAGGGCGACGTGAGGCGACGTAGACGACGCAACAGTTGGCTTTCGTCACCGCTAGTTCTTTGATGTCGGTTTGGTGTGTCCGCACCTTTAAACCAAGACGGAGTTGATGTGCAGCAGATAAGCTGCTCTCCTCTGCTGGAGGCGCAGCAAAGCACACCACCTCCCCCTCATTCTGTTATTCACATACAGGCAGGAGACTGTAACATGCTTTCAAATGAATTCATGCAGTTAACTTTTAAAAATAAAAAGGCTGCGGACCATTCACTGTTTAACAGGATGTGAAATGCAAACTGTTTCCAGTAAAATATTACAGCATGCACACACTGGCATGATTATTCCACAGTGGGTTACAGTGAGCGGCCACAGATGGATACAGTCTGATTGGTTTAAAGTCCGGTATGGAAACATTTCGGCTGTGAAGTTGAAGGGAAAAGGGACCTGTACAAGAGTCACACTGTCTGCAAGTAAATTCATCTGTTGATTTAATCATGGATCAACACAAATACAGTGTGCTGTGTTTGAAAAGCAGTAGTCACACAGTGAGAAAATAAAGCATGTATAGAAATTAAAAATTTTGATGCATTGAGATGCATCGCTCATCGTTTTATCATCAAATCATTGAATCATATCATGAGGTGTGTGGAGATTCCACCCCTGGATCTTACACAGCTGGACGTCTGGGTTTTATTCACATTTGTGTTGCGTACCTTGACAAAGTTCAACAGGCGTCTGAAGCCCCAGGGAACAGAGTAGAGCCACTCAGATCCTGGATCAGGCCACTGTGGGTCGACCAGCTCAGCGAGGTCACGGTCTGCGAAGTAGCTGTCTCCGACGCTCGACGGGTAATTCTTCAGGGTGACGTAGCGAGTGGTGAAATGGCCGAGGCCCATGAAGTCACAGGTTCCCTTGATGTAACTCTTCTCCTGAGGCGAGAAGACGGGCAGCCGTGATGCTCCGAGGCCCTGCTGGCCGCTCTTCCTGCCTGAAGGTTAAAGGTCAAAACATTTAATAAGCAAACTAACACATGAAGGAGCAAATTATATTACAAGAAGTTTTTTGACCAGATAACAGATGCTGACATTTCCTAACGAGGACAGTCTCACAGTTTTCATTTGACAGCTCTGTCTCCTGCAAATAACGTTTTTGTAAATTAATTAAACACCAAGCATCAACACAGTTATAAAAACAGTTTAGTGATGCACCGACACAGTTTCTAATAGACGTGGTTACATGTGACCGTGACGTACCGATGTAATCTTTCATGACCTGGGGGTAGTCTCCGTGGAAGATGGGAGTAGCAAACCATCCCAGGTAGAACTGGATGTATCTCTCTGCTGCTTCAATGTCTCTCTGGTTGGTGATGTCCACTGGTTCCCCCCAGTCTGCTGTTAGCGAGATCCCAACCAGGCCTGTGGACACACACACACACACACACACACACACACAGCACCTTTACTCTCCAGCGAGGTGGAAATTTATCTTTGAGTCAAATCAAATATCAAAATTAAACATCTGTTCAACAAATCATGTCGTCAGTTTATCTTGTTACCTTTCTGTTTGCTTCGCCACTGCATGTCATACGTGTGCCAAACTTTAGCGTGTGCCTGTTTCAAAGGCAGAAAGACACTTTAGTCTGTTTGATATTATTAGAAAAATGACTTCAAATCACACACAGCTACTAAAATGTGAAGGGTGACAGTATAAAGGGTGAAAACTCTGCCCATTCAGCCCCGACACGCCACAATATGTTGAGTGCACAATGACAGTGTTGTTTATTGGCCTTAAACTAATGATGCGAAATAAGCTTTATAGATTTTAGTCAAATTAATTCAAAACTCAAAAACTGTTGATTTAACATTAAGTTTTTGTGTCAAGTGAACTGAATTTTATGTCATAGATGGATCTGGGTTTACAGTGTGGGAATTTCTGGGTTTGTAACCCAGTCTTGGTGCAGATAAAACCACACCAAACTGGACACAAACATCACCTGTTGACTCTCACCTTGATGATGTGGTGAGCAGCTTTATAAGCTCCTGTTCCCTTCAGCTTCAGTCCAGGTGCATGTTCCCCTGTTTGATATCCCTCCACAGCGATGGACTGAAAACACAAGACGACACTCTGACATCCAACTCAAACATTACACGTGTTCACAGGACAGTGAATGCACCGTCCCTCTGTACGCTGACGTACCCAGGGGTTGTTGAAGGTGATCCAGTACTTCACTTTGTTTCCAAACCTCTCAAAGCACAAGTTGGCAAAGTCGTTGAAGTGGTTGACCATGGTGCCGTTCTGCCAGCCGCCATATTTCTCCTGTAAGAACTGCAGAGTGAAGCCATGTTAGTGTCGGCCCTGTAGCTTCCTCCAGTCTGTGAACACTGAAGGTTTAGTGCTCACCTGTGGTAAATCCCAGTGGTACAGAGTCACTATAGGTGTGATCTTATTGTCCAGCAGCATGTTAATCAGGTCGTCGTAATATTTGATTCCTTTCTCGTTGATGTGTTCACCTGAAAGAGTTAATCAATAAATTCATATCAGTATTCACTAACACACCCAGATCATGTGACTCCTGCATGTATACAGTCAATCAGACCCAAACTGGCCGAGGCGCTCTGAGCATGCTCCACAGTTTCCGCCCCGGGCTTTGACCCGGAAGTCCAATAGCATTAAATGTGTAAGAGAAGAAGAAGCCGCTAACAACATGGAGAAATCTACATCCAGAGCCGTGACTTTTTGGACGGACCAAATGTACAGAGCTGTAAAGTTGTCCACCATGGTAGCAGTTAGCTGCTAGCTAACCGTAGCTAACTTGTTTGTCCATTGTTTGGTCTGTGACGTAATAGGTCAACAGGAAAAAGGTCCAATACTAACAAGCTGAAAGGGGGCATATCTCCACCTATCGTAGAGGAGTCGCACATACTTGGCTCAATAAATGGATTCCCCTCCCGTGCTTGTATACTGGGACAAGGACAGTAGGCCAGTTAGATGTCCTCGTCCAGCTGGGACTGTGGCTCCACTTCACTGTTTCCATGGAAACATATCAACTGTCTTACTAGCGTCTTTTTAGCCATCAAACGTGGTTGTTTTCCCACCAGGGACAGTGGTGTAGAGAGCAGTTGCTTTTCACTGAGACTGCTGCTTTTTCTGCTGAGGTTGTGAATCAGATGTTTTTAACTAGAACTAAGACAATTTTGTGCCCAAACCAAACCACCATCACATTTCAACATATCTTCTCCATAATAAAGTACAAAATCTAATGTGGTGTGCAGAAATGTACAATAATGTCCACCACAATGAAAAAAATGAAAATTAGATATAACATGAGGTCAGGCATGTTCTGTAGTTACTTTTCAGTCCGCTTGGTAAAATCCTCGGCCAGGAGATGGAGAAACGATAATGATTCAGCTTCATGTCCTTCATCAAGTTGATGTCATCCTGGAAAACAAACAGCAGGAAACATTTTCAAAATCACGCTCTGCTGCCAGACACTGTTCCCACACACACACACACACACACACACACACACACACACACACAGCTTTATTTTAAGTTTTACATTTGGAGAAATATTCTGATTGGTTTTCTTGGCGAGAGTTAAATGAGAACTTTGAGAGGTGTATCAGTCTTCCTCTTCTAACTCTGCAGCAAAGCAAACAATTCAGTTTCCCAAAATGCAAAAAACCCTTCTTAAAACTCCAGTGGACATCTTAAAGTTTCCAAAGACATCAAACACAGGGAATAATGAGCAGAATATTTTCATTTAATGGAGTCCTGTAGCCATGAAAAAAATATGGATTTTACAGAATATGTAAGATACTGACAAACAGTGTGGAATAAGACAGTTTTAAGCTACTTAAGTAGAAATAAGAGGTTAAAAATTAATTTGGTTACTACAACAGACACCTACACTCACAGAGACTTAACTCCAAATCCTACAGGTGTGGTTGCAGAATTAGAAACAAACTGAAACTGAATCAAACTTAACTAAAATTAACAAATAATAACAACTAAACTAAAAAATGTTTTTGTCAACCCTAGTTGAGGTTTACACGCGTGAGTGCTTTCTCCTCTTCTGGAGATGTCCTAAACTCTCTTCTGCACGTCACCTTGAATTTGTAGTAGCCCTCACACGAGGCGTCTCCCGTGTCGTTCAAGAATATTTTGCCCTTTTTGTGGGTGAAAGCGTCCCAGATGCTCATCCCTTTGCCGTCTGCATTCCAGGCTCCTTCAGTCTGATAGGCAGAGCTGCCGGCGCCCCATGAGAACCCTGCAGAGGAGAAAACATACATGTTGATGCTTTGATTATGACACAGGGCTCCTGCAGATCCTGAAAGACAGTGAACTCATTCATCTAACAATAGGACCTTAATTGGTTTTAAAATGTCTTAAATCAATCTTTAAAAAATCTTAAACATGCTGAGACATGGGGAGCAGGAATTTGTGAATCTTTTTTTTCCTGATGTTGCATTTTAAAATCTCAAATAACAGACAACTTTTAATAATAATTTACTGAATGCCTCCTGCATTAAGGGCAACAAAATTCCTGTTTTATGCTACAGTGGATATTTTGGCAAAATTCTCCTTCACCTTTAGTAGCTAAATGATGTCAGTTCATGCCTTTTTGTCTTAAATTTCACTCTGAGTGGCAATAAAAAAGTTTTAAATCTTCCTTGCGTCAAGCTGTAAGAACCCTGATTATAGTGTTTGCACAGGCGTAGATTTTGGGGGGCTACAGGGAGCACGTCCCCCTCAATCCTTCGAACATGTGCATTTGTACCCCCCAATAAAAACATAAAAGCAGCAGTAGAAATGAAATTGATGCAGAAAAATGCACCAGAATGCAGAAAATTAAATGTTTAATGCTGAAAATTTTCTGGTGGACGACTCTAAACTGTCTGTGTCATTATGTGTCCGTCCCCCAGAAACTAAAACCAAACCAGCGTCCTGTAGTGTCTTTGGTGAGTGAATATTTGGTGTTTGATCATGAGTCGTACCAGTGGGGAAGGTGCCGTAGTAAAAAGACGTTCTGTCGTTCTTGGTCCAGTCAAAGTCCTCTCTGGCTGACACACACAGCACCAGTGCGAGCACATGGTACGGCCTCAGGATGCACAGCTGCAGCATCGTGGTCTTTGGCAAAGAGCTCACTGTCTTCAGTTACACCTGAAGGACAAAAATTACTCAGCTTGATTTCACAGATATCAAACCTGTCAGAACAGCTGCGAGGTCACATCTCGTGTTAGTCGACGCTGAGCCAGACACACAGAGTCACAGATGTGTTAGAGTAAAGCAAAGAAACTCACTCAGAGAAGTCAGGAGAAAAAGCATCGTAACTCACACCCCACACCTCAGGATCATTTGTTAAATATCCACTGAAAAAGCATGCGGTCATTATCAGAGCTCGTGGACAGAAAGAAGGATCTAGTTTCATTTCAGCCAGCTGTAGGACACACTGACACAAAATGCTATCAGAGACAGAAAGTACGCCAGCTTGTCCAGCACGGTCAGGATGAGCGACATTTCAAACTGCTGTAAATCTTCACTGGTGTCAAAGATAACTGAGATTAAGGAAAGAGAAGTGGGTTCAGATAAGAGTCCTCCTGCCAAAGCCTGTGCTGTGTCTCTCCCTACATGTGTCCCTTTGCCCAGCGTCTGTCTCAGCCCCGGCCGCCTCACTCAGAACCACATATACATGCCTGACCTGCTGCATTTGTCTCTGCTGGAAACTGCTCCAAAGTACAGGAAACGTCCCCAAGCTTCTGGACCTGCTGGATGCTCCCCCGTGTCCCCGGCAGGCTCATGGCCAATGTTACAAAAACAAAACAGAGTGAAGCATCCAGTGACATTTTCTGCTATTCATCAGCCCACACACACACCAACACACCCCCCCTCCACACGTGCACTGAATAGCCCTCCATTTGGAGTCAGTGGAGTGTGACGGTGAATTTGCTGGGGCAAACAGATCTTTTGGAGAAAGAGGAGATTCTGACACTGTAAGCAAAGTTAATGTCAGTGAGCCTGATCCATCTGCAGCTCGCTCTCGTTACATTTAATCAGCTTTATACTCTGATTGAACACAGCAGAGAGTAACGTCACTGAAGGAGCTCTGACACTGTGTGTGCAGCCAGCACTGAGAGACGAGCAGAAATCAGAACATAAACCAGTCATCACTGTTTATTCTCACTCCTATCGTCCTGCATTTGTGTCACACATTGAGACACCTGGTTAACACATATATACAAATATACAAATCATGTACTCCTAATAGTTAGTATTACCACAAGGACTCAGGCTGAACAGCTGTCATAAAAATACTATCTATTGGTCAGAAACATGCACACCAGTAGCCTGCTGGAGGTCATGTTGTAGGGCTCTGGCAGTGCTCCTCCTGTTCCTCCTCACACAAAGGAGCAGATAGCGGTCCTGCTGCTGGGTTGATGCCCTTCTACGGCCCTGTGCAGCTCTCCTGGTGTAACGGCCCGTCTCCTGGTATCTGGTATCAGCCTGATTGGGCTGCAGGTACAGCCTCATGCTACCAGTAGTGCCAAGGACACTAGCAGAAGACCAAACGAGAGAGCAACTGTCTGTGGACACCACATGTAAAACCATTTCCTGTTTGTCTCTTTAATTTGCACCAAAGCAGCTGAAACTAATTCACAATCACTCAGACTGATCTCCCTGAAGGTTGACTGACTTCCTGTCGGACAGTGACCATTAAGTGTTCCCTTAGTCTTTTGAGCCATGTATATACTGTTTGCCTATACTTATAGTGGCAATGTGAACGTGAGCAATGTGACAGAATGTAGAATTACAGAGTGGAAATGTTGTGTTTCACCTGAGAGAAGTGCGCAGCCACAGGACTACACGCTTCATTCAGTGTGGACGGTACTGCGGTGTTCGGCACTGTGAGTTTTTAAAGGTGTAGTGGCCCTACAGTACCAGTATGAGCATGGTGAAGCTTAGCAGCAGCACATGAAATGATCCCCTTGATATTGTATCTTTGAGGGCGGGTGAATGAGACAGCTTGTGTGTGAGAAGACATTGTTGGCAGTGACCACAGGGGGAGGAGGTTTCTTGTGAACCACACGTGGGGGGTTTGAAGCAGCAGTTCTGGAGTACAGGATCTGTTTCAACAATATTTCGCATTGTAAAATCTTTAATTAATTAGTAACTTTAAAAAAAAGAAATGTACAAAATGCCCCTCACATGAACATCACAATAGATCAGGAGAGTGGAACCAGCTGCGATGCTCAGAGTTCACAACGCGCTGTCACTGCACCCTGGACGACACGGTGAACTGCAGATTCAACAACAATCAACAATGTCACCAAAATCTCGCAGCACAGCTGAGATCAGAACAAGGCAGTGCACACGAGGCTCTGTGCAGTTTGTGCAAAGTGTCTTTCAAACTCTGCACGATTGAATAAAGGCACCAACATGCAGAGTGAGAGACGCAAAGTCACCACAACGACTTGCCAACAAACAGCAGGTATTTCCCACCTCTGCTCCTCCACTGTCTCTGATTCAAGACAGTTACAATAAATAATGTGGCCAAACTGTCCCCAGCCCTCAGTGACTGATTCAGAAGCACATGCTCCGTGCACAGCTGTCAGTGCTCGTAACGTGGTGCAGGTGATGGCAGGAAACATCAGGCTGACACAGGAGGGCTGCATTGCTTCTTGTTTTAATTTAGTCTTCAGTTGAAATATTACAAACAGCTTGTTTCGCTAAAAGTAAATTAACAAGACTAAATTAAAAGAAGAAGTGATCCAGCCTTGGTGTTGTTGTGGCCTCTCAGTGACTCATGTCAGGTCATGTTTTTGTTTTCTGTTAGTTATTATAAAATTGGCCTTAAATTTCCTTCTTTCTTTTTTTTATTAACATTTTATGATTATAACAACAAAGACATGGACCACAATCGTACAAAACAAAACAACACAGACAAAGACAGAAGAGCAAAAACAAGACCAGACAAAACCAGAAATAATAAAGGGGTAGGGGGTTGGTACAAAACATTACAACGAAAAATTTAAAAATTCAGAATCTGTTTAAGCTTTCTCAAGACAAGATCTAATAAAGTCCCAGAGACCATCAAGTTCATCAGGAATTACATCATCTTGGAGAAACAGAGCAGCTTGTTCCATCGATAGCAAGTCTGTAATGTCCTTATACCAGTTCTCCATGCTGGAACAGTCTGGTTTATGTTGCTTCCACTTCATCAAAATTATACGTTTGGCTGACAGAAAGACCAGCGTTTTCATGATATGTACAATTTTTGGTTGCACAGTAGGAGTTTTCACACCCAGAATACCGGACATGGGACAAGGTTTAACATCTATTTTAAGAAGACATGATAAGTTTTTAGTAACATCTGACCAGAACTGTTTAACAAGAGGACAGTACCATAACAAGTGCATCAGCGTACCCTCTGCTCCACAACCATGCCAGCACAATTTAGATAAGTTATGGTCTATTTTCTTCAATGTGCACGGTGTAATATATGCTCTGTGTATGATTTTTACTTGCAGAATTTAATATCTGATGCATTTTGATATTTTAGTGCTATTTTTAAGGGCCTTAAATTTCATTCTGAGTTCTGACCGCTCTGTTTGGTGTGTGGCCTTTGCAATCTGTTCTTTCTCCTGTTAAAAAAGATTTAATTGCATTTACAACCCTGATGGCCAGGAGGTTAATTCTGTTGAAATGGAAATCCACAGTCCCACCCACCTATACCATCTGGATCAATGAGGTGCTTTATTTTCTCAAGCTGGAGAAAATCAGACTGAGCCTGTCTGGTAAAACTGATTCATTTGATGGGACTTGGAACTCTTTTTTGTCTTATGTGAACAGCACAGAATGTCAGATCTCTTTGGACTGAAATGGGAATTACAACAATGTATCTTGCATGAGATGTTTATTTATTTATTTATTTATTTATTTTTTCTTGCTATGTCATTTTCCAGCTTCTGTTTTTCTTGTGCTTGAATGGGGTAGGTGCCCGGGTGGTGCGTGGGGGGAGAGGGATGTTGAGTCTTGTTGTATGGCTCTGTTAAACTCACAGCTGTAACACAGAACCTGTGAACCACTGTATTTTTATGTGAAAAAATCAATAAACAGATTGTTAAAAAAATAAATAAATCAATTTCATTCTGAGTGGTGATAACAAGTTTTAAAAAAGTCCTAAACTTAACTTGCGTCTGTAGCTGTAGGAACCCTGAACTGAGCCAATGAGAACAAGAGCTACACAGTCACACAGTCTGTAGAGTGAATTTCCCTGAGCCTGTAACAGCCCAGTCACCAGCAGGACATGTTGACAGTGTACGTTTCTGTAAACCACAAATATGTTATATTTTACATTATGCATCATGTCAGTGTTTCTAAAGTGACGTAGTATCTGAGCTGACTGTGTCATCAGCAGGTGGAGGGGATGGAGGATGGTGTGACACCTCAGAGAGACGAGAGAGCTGCAGACACTGTTCAGCACCAACTAATACAACAGCTGCTTGTGTTTAATGAGTCATGGCTGTGTTTCCACGGCAGCTCTTTAGGCACCAAATGTAGATATAGGCCCGTTTCCACTGAAGAAGTTCCTGGTACTATTTGGGGGGCAGGAACTACAACAGGGACGTCCTCTCGCTCGGCCCTCTCAACCGCCGTGTCTCCACTGAGAGAGCGGAGTAGGAGGAAGGTTCCTGTAAAGTTACGGGCTCTGGATGTCATGTAATCGTTGCGTGACCATTTTGACTGGGGCGACGTAGGGCCGTAGGGACGCCGTTAGCTGTTAGCGGTGTCTGTAATAACTCTGGTCACGGTCTGTGAAAAAAATATTTTTTTCCAGCGCATGTCTTAGTTACAACATGATTGAGCTAACTGGAGTAGTTTCATGTCGTATCCAACAACAGGAGGCTTTTAACAGATGACGTCCTGATGTTAGCTTTGCTGCTGCTGTTAGCTGTCCCTGTCAGCTGATGCTTTCTAGACATCGTGATTTCCCAAAACTGAATAAATACCACACACAGTAACACAAAACTGCTTTGCTAGCTCAATCATGTTGTAACTAAGATATCTGCTGGAAAAAATATTTTATTCATGGACCGGTTAATGAGTTATTGAGTTATTACAGACAGCGCTAACAGCTAATGGTTAGCCCAACTAATCTACGATAACCATGTTGTTAATTACAAAATGTCACATCCCTCCTTGAGTATATCCAATCAGCACCAAGTAATCCCCAAGCCCCAGCCAGGAGTCTCTCAGGGCCGTTCTGAGTACCTACCCCGAGGCAGGGACTTGTTTAGCCCCTGTAAAAGTTCCGGAACTCTGTCCTTCGGGGGTGGTTCCTGCGGTGGAGACACGCACCAACGGCCCCGGCCCTGTAAAATTACCCCAAAGTTCCTGCGGTGGAAACGGGCCTTAAGTTGATGACGATTCTCAGTCATCCAGGTCATGCTGGACCTGCTTGAGTTTCTTGAAGATGTTTCACCTCTCATGCAAGAAGCTTCTTCAGGCTTCCGCAGGCTTTAAACTCTGTGTGGCTGTGAACCTTTACAGAGTCATTGAGGCCACATGTGAATCACTGACCCATCTGCATCATGTGTGTCATTAGGGTGTTGAGCTGTCTGAGGAGGGATCTCAAATGCAGTCTTGAGATCCAGCACCAAACATGGGTATTTTGTAGTGACCCGTGCCTGCCTGTTTCCTGTTTCCTGCCTGTTTCCTGTTTCCTGCCTGTTTCCTGTTTCCTGCATGTTTCCTGTTAGAGGCATGAAAAGCAGTTGATTTGTACAGAGACATCACTGTGTTTCCAGCGGGGATTGTTCCTTCTAAAACTGGGTATTTTAAGCCAAAACATGATCTTTTTCCCACCATAACGAGTGTTTTTTGTACCTAAACATAACCACACATTAACCACAGCGCTGTTGAAACGTAAAGTTTAAATCCTCTACATAACAACGTACGATTGTTGCTGCTGGTTTCCAGTTACACAAACATGCAGCTGTGGAGTCGTCACAGTAGCAAAGTCTAATCTGTACATTCAAGTTCATTGAGGTTAATAGATGGTGAGGGTCTGTCAGTGCCCCCCCCCCCCGCCCCCCCCCCCCCCCAGGGTCATGACCTCCTGAGTGAATACAGTGTGCTGGAGCCGGCCCTGCACAAAGCATGAATACAACCATTATCACACGCTGCATTGTTTACTGAGCATTGTTGTCTAAAATGCTGAATTGTTCAAAGCTGAAACTGTTGGCACTGCACTCTGACGTTTACATGTTAGTGCTCACAGTGTGTGTGTGTGTGTGTGTGTGTGTGTACACAGAAACTCTCTGTGCTCGTGTTTGTGTATCTGCACGCACACATCTGTTTCTATTGCTCGGTGTGTGTGTGTTTGTATGTATTTGTGCTCTACATGCAGTTGCCGTGTTTGCAGCTGATGTGTGTATGTGTGCGTGTATGTGTGTGTGTGTGGGGACACAGAAGACAACATGAGCGTGGTGTTGTGTGTGTTTAGCATATCAATGGCGTCCAGGGCCCCGGCGACTGTTGCAGAAGCACTCTGAGCTTTCCAGCACCTGTGTGCTCACCTCACCTGTCTGTATTTAAGGGGCTTTCTTGTTGCGTCGCCGAGCTGACATGAACATCTTTACTAAGGTCCCAGGATTAGCCCAACAAACCAGGTATGTTGAGAGCGCCGCGCACCAGCCGGGGCCCACAGAGTCAGACCCCGCCGTCAGATCTCTCCTCCTGCCGGCTCTGGTGCTCTGCTCTCTGTGACGCCTCCAAGTTTCCCAAAATCACCTGATTTTGAGATGTGGTCATTGCAGGACACACACACACACACACACATACACACACACACAGAGTACAGCTTAGGTGCATGTTGGTGGTTTGAATTCAAAGCACAACAATCAGCATAAGTCACAATTTGTAACACCACAAAATGACACACGTAATGACGCCTTCAGCTTCAGTGTGACGTCATCACGCCGTCCTGCGTTTGTAACGTTTCTCTGACATGTTTGATCGTCTGTTCGGGGTCTGATTATTCATTAAAATGCTTCTATATCTGCAGCAAGCTGGGGTCTGTGCTCCAACGTGCCTTCTACGGGTCCAGTGGGAGGGTGAGTCCAGTCATTCTGACTTTGTTAAAGCAGCGTGTTGTTTCCAACAGATGATTGAAACTTGTTCTGTATCTGCTCTGTGGTGCTGAGTTCACTGTTTTCATTTTAATATAATACTTAGGTCATGTCAAAATATTTAAGAAGATCAGATCAGGTGTTACAACACTAACTGGTAAACGCACTGCACTTGTACAGCACCTCTCTCGCCTTCTGACACACTACGTCACATTCACCAATTCACACACACGTGGCCGAGGCTAACCTTAGTGCCACCTGCTACTCGGTGACCATTCACACACACTCACACAGCCATCAGGAGCAGTTTGGGGTTCAGTATTTGCCCAAGGATTCTTCAACACGCAGACTGGAGGAGGCGGGGATCGGGCTGCCATTCTTGTGATTGGTGGACGACCCGCGCAGCCGCCCCAGTAGGTCCGTACCCGACTCTGAATGATGTCAGTCGAATCAGATTTTAATACCAATATTCAACTGTTAGTTACTTTTTTTCCATATAGAGTTGAGAGTTTGAACAGGGCTCAGCGGGACGTTCAGGGTGACATTCACGTCATATAGTAGACAAACCAAGTTAGCCCTCCGAGCTAATGCGCGCTAACTAAGCTAACAATTGATCAGAGATGTGCAACAATTTTTTGGCCGACACTGGATATCAAACAAAAGCCAGAGACTGTGTTGTATGAAGTCGCTGTGAGTTTTAAATTCAACACTTGTAAGCAGAAGGCAGAAGATATCGTGATCTCAGATCTCTCTACCTGCAGACAGACTCACCCTGACTCTGTGTCTGTGGCTGCCTGTAACAGAGAGCAGCATGACAGCGAAGAGCGCTCACTCTGCTGCTAAATCTGGGGACCTAAACATCTCCAAAAGTACACAGCTTACTGAATAACAAAAATAAAAGTGCTCGACTTGAAGAATCTCAGTTCAGTGATGATTTGAGCCTTCGACTTTCACAGGGGAGACCAGAGCCCAGGGGTCGGCAACCTGCGGCTCTGGAGCCACATGACTGTTTAGCCCCCTCCAGTGGCTCTGTGTGGTTTTGACCAAAAAAAAAAAATCACATGTTAATTTAACATTTTCATTTTTATTTATGATTGTTGTCGGCCTAAAGAAATTCTTAACTTCTGCAAATGTAAAAAAAAAAAAAAAAAGTGTGGCCTACCCACTGAATTAAAAAAAGAAAGTTTTAACATTTCGTCAACTAACATGTGCGTCATACGTCTACGGCTTGGCACCTTTTCCTCTAAATTTTGCCTAACCTCAACAGCAATGGCTCGTATTGAGCCTCCCTAGATATGGATGTTTCTCTCTGAGGAAAATACAGAATTTAATGATGCGTGACAGATTTGTTTGCTTTCACTGCCAATGCTGCAAAGCTAAAGAACCAAACAATCATTAGTATCCCACTGCAGAGGAGCCATCTTGTTTTAAAACATATTTTTAAATGCTCATTTGGACCTATTTTTATGTGAATAGGCTCATTAAGACTTAATATGCAGTGTTACCGTGAGGCTTTTTAAAATTATATTTGGTCAAAAATGGCTCCTCTGATAGTAAAGGCTGCTGACCTCTGACCTCTGACCTGGATGATCCAAACACTTTGACTCAGAGTCACAGAGACGACTCGGTCTCAGTAAATAAATGCTCCAACACGTCTTCGTGTTGCTGTGTCGACACATCGGACCAAACTGAAGACATTTCCTGTAGATTTTTACTTTTTTGAAAGAACACAATATCATTTCAGTTAGTTTTCATATTTGTATCAAGTCTAGTTTTTAAATATTTATTTCAGTGACCTAAAATGTTTTTTACACCTACAGCTTTAGTTACTATAGTAACTCTGATCTGGACTCAAACACAGTTTATATGCAGCGTGATTACTGAATGATGACCAGTCCAAGTTTCCAGGAAGTCTCTGCTCTCAGCTGCTGTTCACAGATAAATATTTACTGCATGTTACTCATTGTAAAGTTTACTGAGAGCAAGCTATTATAAAATGTAAACCTTTTGGGGGCTTTGATATTGATCACTAACCTTCCACTGTCCTCAGGTGGTTTCTGTAGTTTTTCACATGAACATTTTCCTTACTTCCCCTCAATGACGACAGAATTATTCACGAGGATGTTTACTGTGGTTCTTGGTATCAAAATGTTCAACAAGTGGAAGGAAAGACAGATTTAAAGAACACAGCCCTGACAGTGTTACTGACTGTTTGAGACACAGGTTAGCCACAGACATATAAAGCTTCAGCTGTGGGAGGCCGCACGCCCTCACTGTCCTCTGTGCTTTACCCAAAAAGTGTCAGACTACTAGTATTGAAAATGAATGTGATATTTATAAAGCTGTAATTGATTAGGAACACCTGACGTCTGCAGTAAAGTCATGGTGGCCTCTTTAACCTTTCCTCAGGTGACCCTTTTCGAGCAGAGGAACTTTGCCGGCAGACGGCTGGACCTGAGCTCCGACTGCACTCGGATCAGTGACAAGAACTTCCCAGAGAGATGTAACTCAGTGCAGGTGGAGAGCGGAGCGTAAGTCCACACCACCACCTAAAGTCTGCTGCATGTCACTGCAACACACACACACACACACACACACACACACAACGATGCACAAGACACAAGGAAAGAACCTCTGTCATCTGTCAGTGGTTTCTGAGAGGAACTCTTAAAAGTAGACAGAGCTCATGACACCAGACACGTTCAACCCAGAGCCAGCTGTTCAGAATATTTAATCTGGATCTGAATGACTTTTGTGATGGTTTTTAAAGCAGCATCGGATAGAATCACCCTGATCCAGACAACCAGGTCTCAGCTGTTCACAAGTCATTTGATCAGATTTTAGCTATCAGGTTGGTTCACATCCAAAAAAGGGATTCTGAAATGAGATTAGATCATGTAATCCTGTCTTGGTTCTGATCTGGAAGAAGGCTGGATGGTGCAGGCTGGATTTCAGGGACAAAAATGTTCTAAAACTTGATCAGGTATAAATACATTTGTTTATATTTTGCATAAACTGTTGCAGTGATAAAGTAGATAACATAGACATCAGGCTGCCCATCAAGCCTTTCAGTACAGTTACATTAAGAAAAGGGATGTTGTCCCAATAAAATAATCCCCAACATATCTGTCAGTATCACACAAAATGTGTTTCCTATTATTTATATTCTTTTTAAGAACACTGGTTATCTGGATCAGGTGATTCAGCCTAATGCTACTTTGAAAAACCGACACAAACGTCATTTGGATCAGCTGATCTTGGACAGCAAAACATGGATTTCTAAATCTGTATCATTCAGATCCAGATTACATTTTTTGAACAGCTGAGCCCAGTGCGTCAGACAAGAGTCTACAAATGTGCATCCTGTTGTTACAGCCAACCAGGAGGCTGCGTTAGAGTCTGTCTTTGAGCAGAGTTAAATTTAAACAAATGTCCACGAAGTCTGGTTCACAGATGAGAAAACAACCAGAACTGAGATTTTCACAGTGCGACAGTTGGTCTGCAAAGAAAATTAATCCCAGTTTAGTATTTAGTTTGTTAATCTGCAGGTGAAACTTTGTGTAGACGTCCAAGTTAAAGCTGCAGCAAATCTCACATGTTCAAAGTTGATCTTATCGTCTCCTGAAAGACTGAGTGCTCTTTGATTAAAGGAACTGCTGCAGAAAACACACATCACAAAATGACATTTAATATAGAACAAAATACACACACACACCCACACACACACACGCTTACAAACACCAGCCTAAATTCAAATTACCACACCAACCTGTGAATGTCTCTATTTCAACATGTAGTTAGGATCTGGCTCACAATAAAACGTCACTGACATGCTGTTAACACACACCGGTCATGTTTGATCCCAGTGTTTAGAACATGGACAGTACAGCTCGTCAGATCAGGTTTGGAGTCATAGTTTGAACAGTTAGAATTTTCATAATTGGGGAAATTCTAGTTTTAAATCACTATGATTTCATCTGTCTGCCAAACTTCATGGAAAACAGTTTGTATTTCATTCTTCTCAAAGAACAGACCAACACATCTTCAAAAACCAAACCACTGCTGACTGGAAATCCTCATTTGAGCTCTGACCGACAGACCGGTCTGACCTCTTGATAGTTTTTCCTGTCTCTGTCTTTAACTCTCCTCTCCTTCTTCTCCGCTCTTCTGAAGATGGGTCGGTTACGAGCATGAGAACTTCCGGGGCCGTCAGTACCTGTGGGACATGTCCGACAGGGGAGAGTACAACTGCTACGACAAGTGGTGCGCTCAGGTGGACCACGTCTCCTCCGTCCGTGCTGTCAAACAGGTGAAAACACACAAGTTACAGTTACACACACTCATCACACAACCCAACCTCCAGAGCACACAATGGCGTTGTGCGTTCCTGCAAACCACAGACATGTCACATCTGTACTCTATTATTTAGCTTATCCTTTCAGCAACACTGTGGTGAACATGTGGTCATGTTTAGGCACAAAACCCACCTGGTCATGGTGAGGAAAAGATCTGGTTTTGGCTCAAGATACCTGCTTTTAGTGCAGCACTCCCCGCTGGAAAAGCAAAGACGTCTCTGTATTAAACAGCTGCTTTTCGTGCAGCTCTGCAGGCGTCACACCTTCCACCACCTCCTCCACCTGCTGATGAGTCAGCTCCGATACTACCACACTTTAGAGAGGATGATACGTGTGAAGCAAACAAATGTAACGCATTCCTCGTTTGCAGAAACGTACAATACCAACATTTTCTTCTGGCGACGGAACTGACACTAAAGGTGCAGAGAAATGACTTGTTCTTGTTCTTGTTCTTGTTTAAAACCCTTTGAAGTCGCAGCTGCTGCATCACTAACAGCTGTTTACTTTACTCTCATTAATTCATCAAAGCTTAAAGCACGTAAAAATAGAAACTTTAAATCTATAAACCGGGAAGAAAATAAATCTGGAAAATAAATCATTTTATTAGGAAAACTTGTCTTTGTTTGACAGATTTTAAACGCAAACCTAAAGTTATAGATTTAGATTACAACCTGCAGACGACGGTGAAGTTATTCACTTGACACTTTTAAATATTCACGACCTTTGGGAATTAAATTAAAGACAATTTAATACTTTCTGAGACCTTTTTTAAGGAAATAAATGTTCTTTCCGACCTGCAGATATCCTCACACTGACATCTTCATAAAGAAGTTGATGCCAAACTGATTTGAAGAAAGTGTGTCAAAGTGCAGACTTTCAAGTTTTTAATTTTCCAGACAGTACCACAGAGAGCTGTGCACTGAGGGGAATAATACACCAGATAGACTGAAAAAAATAAATATCCATCCACCCATTTTCTGCTTATCCTGGGCCGGGCCTCGGGGGCAACAGGCTGAGCAAAGCACCCCAGACATCCCTCACCCCAGCAACACTTCCCAGCTCCTCCTGGAGGACCCTGAGGTGTTCCCAAACCTTCCAGAGTGTTCTGGGTCTGCCCCGAAAATAAATATGCATGATGAAAGTAGCTGAAACTAAGGTGCACAGTGATTTAGACTCCAGAGGAATAATTACTGAAGTCTGGTGTGAAAATGTTTCAGGTCAGATGTTGGTGTAGATCAGTAGTATACACAGTAGAACTCAAACACAGAGTCAACACACCCAGAGACACACAGACACACACACTCACTGTCAGTTCTTCTGTCATTGTCAGGACAACAATCCTGGCCGAGCTCAGCTGTTTGAGCGAGCCGGCTTCTCTGGTAAGAAGATGGAGATCCAGGACGACATCCCCAACCTGATGAGCCGCTACAGCCTCAACAGAGTCGCCTCCATCCGCGTGCTCGGAGGAGCGTAAGTACCACATCCTACTGATGTCCTGCTCATAATCACAATAGGGAGTATCTTTTGGCTTTTCACTCTGATGTTGAGAAGCTGTTTGCTTTTCGTAACAGTTGTTGTAATTATGTAGTTCAACAATCAAATGAACGTGACTGTTTCCTAGAGACTACAGAGGAATATATTTTACCCTAAATACAACGTAACCTTTAGAAAGTTAACGTCATATAAATGTCTGCCTTAGTGTGTGCAGTTTACGTCTGTAGTCATGGAACTTTATTTGTACGGAGCGTCTTCCATGGCGAACACAACACAGCGTTGAACATGGTGAGTAAGGGGGCATAGGTGCAGGTTCGCTGTCGGAGGGTTTTATAACTCACGTCCACTCCTCACTAGTTGGTTTGTGACGGCACTCAGTGTGGCGGACCCTCTGCATGAACGCAGGAATGGAGTGGAAGTGGGTGGGGCGAGGGTGTTGGGGGTGGTTTGGGAACGGCACACAGTCCAGTGCACTTCCTGGAGCCCTCATTGGAATTAAATATGACCTTGATGCCTCTTTGCTCGGGCGTCCTCAGAGTCTAGGACCGCCCCTGGCTACTGAGGAAACCAAAAATCCTCTTCCTGTTTTGGTTGCTCTATGGTTGACACACTTCCTTTGTGCTGTGAGCGGAGCCTTCGTTTTCACGGGAGATTGTACTGGTGTCTGCAGAGTGTAAGAAGCACAGAGCGGACCAGTCTAAACGCAGATGACCTCATCATTCTAGACATTACACTACACATCAACATTTAAAACAGTGTCTGGTTCCACTTTAACAGTTCACTGATCTGACCCTCCTCCCTGTGTGTGTGTGTGTGTGTGTAGGTGGGTGGTGTATCAGGAGCCGAACTACAGAGGACCTCACTACATCCTGGAGAAACGTGACTACAACAACTTCTCTGACTGGGGCAGCCAGAACAGCACCGTGGGCTCCATGCGCCGAGTCCGCTTCAACTGAACACCGACCTCCATCCACCACCTCTGATCTGAGTCCTTCTCCACCCGTCTTACACACACACACCCCAAACCTGTCAGCTTTACACACTACAAAACTTATTTTAGTAATAAACTGTGGAAAAAGACAGACGGTTGTAGTTTTGGATTATTTACTTTTAATTTATGGAGAAAAGAAAATTGGTTCTTCAGTTGGTGAAATGTTCAGTCAGCTGTTTGAAAGTTCAGAGCTGGAGCTCAGTTAAAGTGTTCATATTTTTGGGCATTTTTTTTGCCTTTGATACGACAGCTACAGGAAACTAGAGCTGCTTGCAGAGGACTCAGCCTATTTGGGGCGCACACTCTTCCAGGTGAGCTCGAGGTCACCCCGAAATAAAATGTTCATAAATGGAGATTCACACGTCACCAAATTAAAACAGTTTATCACAGGGGACCAGCAACCTGCAGCTCTTTAGCCCCTCTTCAGTGGCTTTGACCAAAAAAACAAAACAAAAACAAAACTTTATTTTTATAGTTTAACATTTCAATTATTTATCAATGTTTTAGGCCTCAAGAAATTTTCACATTCTCCAATCCTAAAAAAGGTGAAACCTATGCACTGTAAATTAAAGTTTAATGTTTCGGTAACTACAATGGCTCCTTTGATAGTAATGGTTGCTGACCCCTGAGCCATCAGAACCCAAGTTAGTTTTTTAGCTGTTTGTAAATACAAACTTGTGATTGACACATTCTGGTGCAACTAAATCCCAAATCTCAGACGTTGGCTGCAGAATGTCGGACACTGTTCGTTACTACGAATCAAACCAGATGTTTAAAGAATTTGCCAAATTACACACAGTGCTGTCTAAAACATTTTATTAACTTTATGAAACAGTAGAAAAATCTGACAAAGTCCAAGATCCATGAATTCCATGTATGCCACAACATGAAGGTTCAAATTATGCACAAAATATGAACACATGACCCGAGAACAAAGATGACTGACGTAGATTTTCATCAGTTACTAAAATCACACAGATAAGGCACTTCCTTCACCCAGGAGGTAAACTAAAGCTCAAATAAACCAGATCATACGCAGACAACAAAACACTCTACAAGAGAAAAATGAAGTTGGTTCGGTTCAAACTTCTGACTGGAAGTTGTGGCGCGATTGCCACGGTGAAGAAAAATCTGGTGAACCACAAACTTTTAGTGAAACCTCAGATATAAAGAGGCGAAAGTGGTTAAATCTCTGAACAAACCACGAAGCTTGGATGAAAAATTAAAAACGTTTTATTAAAAACTAGAAGTTTCTCCACAGATTGAGATCAATCTAAAATAAAGTGCGAGTGAAATGTCCACTGATAAAATTTAAAGCTGACTTCAAGGATTGTTGAGCAGAGGAGCCGCCATGTTGGTGATGATGGACGACTTCAGCTGAGGGATGAGGCTGATCTTCATCAGCTTGCTGCTCGAGTACTTGTTCCTGACGGCCTGCAGAGGAACAAGCTCACTTTAGTTTGCGCTCAACACAACATCTTAACATGTTTCCTGTCCGTCGACTCACCTGGAACTTTGTCTTCCCCCCGTTTACAGTCACCACATTTTTGGCGATGTGCTGCATGATGGGCTTCAGGTGGGCCGCGTCGTAAGTGGAGTAGTGCTGCTGAGTGGGAGACTGAGACGAGACGGCCAATTAAAGAGCAGCAAAGAGAAACATTACACACTGAACACATTAAGTCTACATGTTTGTTTAACTCCAGCAAACTCACCCACGGCAGCCCGTCGACCAGCAGCTGGGAGAGACACAGCGCAGCAGCAGCGACCTCAGAGGGTCGATAGTGCACCATGTCGTAGTCGAGGAGGGTCAGCTCCATCAGATACTTGGCCAGCGTGTGTTTCTCTACGTCAGACTGAGACACAGACAACATGGAGGCCACTGACAACTCTGGTGGACACTTCACACATTTTACTAATCTCTTCTAGTCAAAGAATGGTGTTTAAACCTGCTGTCTGCACACAGTCTGTTCACGGCAACTGAAGTCTACATATTTAAAGTTCAAGCTAAAGACTGATCAGCTTAATACTGCAGGATAAGAAAACCTGCAGCTGTTCATGTAACCAGGTCACACTGAGAACTGATGGAGCTCCACATCCTTGATCATTAAATTATATATCGTGGTAAATTCATGGCTGAACTCACATTCGCCACCTTGGAGGCTCGTCTCAGGAAGTGTAGTGGAAGAGGACGTCCCAGCTGAAAGTTGAGCGTCCTCAGAACCAGCTGCTCCATCTCCAGAATCTGAGACTTTGTGAAAGCGTTGTCTGTGATGTAGGCGAAGTCTCCGACCTCTGGAGCGTACATCTCTTCATATTTACAGGCCACCAGCATGGCGGTCACACCAACCAGCTGCAGCTTCCTGCGAGAGACCGGCTGGACCTGCAGCACGGCGGGGAAACGTTTTCACACAGCTCACAAACACAGAAAAGAGCGTTGAGACGGTCGTTACCTGGAGGAAACGATCCAGGATGGCCACTGTGAGGTACAGAGTCTCCTGCAGCAGCTGGAACCTGGAGTGAACCTGGACCAGCCAGTCCACCAGAAGAGCTCGCATGCGTTCAGTGATCTCATAACCCTGCATGTAGTTGGCTCGCACAGCCTGCTGTGCCTGAGGAGACAGACGTTGATGTCACACAGAGCAGTGCAGGGTGGGGGCAGAGAGTTGGGCGGATGGAGGGAATAAATTACCTCCAGGACGTGCAGATATTTGTAGATATCTTTGACGTATTCTGAGCAGAGCTGCGGCAGGTCTGAGTCCTGCTCGTCCACGTCCTGCACAGTGAGCAGCACCTCAGAGAACGCCTGGCACAGCTCCTCCTCCTCCTCCTCCTTCATGGACACGTCAGCTGACTCCTCTGACACTGGGGGGAGGGGATCTGCAGGTGCTGCGACCTGGACTGATGGAGGCACCACAGGTTTCACTTTCTGGGCACAAGATGGTTTGGCTTTGGTCGCTCCGGTCCTCTGAGGAAACAAGTTTAATGCAGATTGATTCAGAAATGAGGTTCTGAGTTGTCGCTGTTGTAGAACTATAGTCCGACTGTAAAAATTGTGTAGCTTATACAATGAGTACAGAAAATATTTTCACATTTGTCAGTTAAAATGTGCATCATATGTCTGCAGCCTGACACCTTTTCCTTTAAACTGAGACCAACCTCAATAGAAGGAGGTCGTCTTGATTCTGCCTACGGATTCTACATCCAAAGGGATGTGTCTCAGAGAAACAGTAAACTAAACAGTGGGTGGAGTGGACTGATTTGTTTGCCTTCACGCCACACCGCAAAGTTAAAGTAACAATATATTCAAAAATATCCAACTTCACAGGAACTTAAATCTTTGATAACTAAATCCAAACGGATCCTTGTCTGTTTGTGTTGAATCTTCCAGGTGAGCGGCTCTTTAACGAGCGTCCAGCAAAAACTCTTGAACAAACTTCTCCTGTTGGCGACAAGATGCATTTTATTTCAGTGAATTAAACCCAGAGCTCCTTCTGTCAACCAGTGGCATGGAGAAAGTTTTAAAAGTCTGCCTGTTCGGTTTCAGTTGTTGTGTCATCTTTTGTTATCAAAATTGAAAACTAAATAAAATCTCTTGAAGAAAAAAAAAAAAAAAATCCAGCTGCAGAGTAGACACCTTGTGGTTAAACATATTAATGAATGCACCTTTAGACCTATCAGTAATGTTGACAGGATAATTTTATTTGATGGGCAGCGTTACCTTCATTATAAGGCTCAAATATGTTTTGCAGCTCCAGACAGATTTTTTTTTTTTTTTTGGCCAAAAATGTCTCTTGTAATATCAGAGGCTGCTGATCCCTGCTGTAAAGTGAATCAACCTGTCCTGCCCTCAGATGAGAGGCTGTAGGTGTCAGAGAGTAAAACATCAGTGAGCTATAAACTGAAATGTGAGCCGACATTAAAACCTTTAAGTGTGTCATTAATGATTCATGTTGAGAGGAAACTGAGCTGATGTGATTCACAGCTCTGAGAACAAGTGAAACAACATGAACCACAGCTGAAGGAGTAATAAGAGCACATGCAGAGCAGCTGTTGAAGCACACAGTGATGTTCCTCCATCATCATGTTACCTTGGTGTTGACTGCTGCTCCAGGACGGTTGGTAATCTCTCCGAGAGCAGCTCTCCTCACACCTGCGGTGGCTTTAACCATCTTCAGCGGGTTGTCTGCGGCCGGGAGCCGCTGAAACACACACGGACACTAAAGTCAGACACTCGGCACAAACTCCACGAATGTTTCCTGCTGGAAAAAGTCAGCTAACAAACATGAGAACAACACAGGAGAACAACGAGCCGAGCAGGGAGCACACACAGCTCATGTTAGCTAACCATGCTAACTGAGCTAGCTTACAGTTTACTCACCGCAGCACGAGCTTCCGCCACAGACGTCATGTTTACCGTCAACAGACACGAGACCGAACCGTGACTTAAAGAAACGACACGGTGATTTATGTTCAGCTCAGACCGACACGAGTTACCGACGAGATCCGTGGACACCGATTTCTGCAGGTAAACAACATGGAGACCTGCAGCTTTCAAATAGCGCTCCGTCAAATCTGATTGGATACAGCTTCGGGAGGACGCTCCTGATTGGCTGAAAAACAGATGAGGTTAGAGGTACAATTCACAAACTTTCAAAATAAAATACGATAATAATAATAATGATAAAACTGATTATTATTATTATTATTGTTATTATTATTGTTATTATTATTATTATTACAAATCATTACAAATAAAATACATTTTTAGGAGTTGTGTTTTTTAAAATATATTTTTACTTATTCATTATTAACACCATTTCATGTTTTCATGTTTAGGAATATATAACATAAATCAGTAATATTAAAATTGCACAGCCTCAGCACAAACTTACTGCTTCCTCACCGTCACCAAACCCACCAGACTCCATTTAAATAAACAGTCATTTTATCATCATAAAACACACTTCATTTAAAGTCAACTGAAACAAAATAAAACTCTCAGAAACCATCTTGGTTCAACAGTCACCAGCTCTGGTTTGGTTTAAATGAACCCTTAATTCACCAGTTAGCTGTGACAACGTGCTGCCTCTATACACACTAACATGACTGTTCATTTAAATGGAGTCTGGTGGGTTTGGTGACGTGATTTCAGGACTGTTTCTGGTTAAACAAAAAGGATCTGACTCTTTAACACAAAGCTCTATCTCTGTAGGGATCCTTTCATAATGCTGTCAGACACTTAGAATAACAATCTGAGCCTTCCATCCATCTTCATCCTCTTATCCAGGGCCTGATTTGCAGCTGCAGCGCTCTCTCTCAGTACTGGACCAATTTAAATAAATGCTCTTCTCATTAGTCACTTAGACACTAAAACACATTACGCTTTAAGATTGGGCAGTAAAGTCACCAGGCTGAAAATCTACACCTTCAGTTTGGACCAGAGACTCACAGAACTTTAAAATAAATTGATCTCATTTCTTTTTTACAGAGATGTTATTCAAGCCGCTGCACTAATGACATCACAGGTGGTTCAGGACAAAAGTCGACATGTCTGACAACTCAAGAGTTTACAATGACCAATTTTATTTATTAAAAGGAAATCAGTAGCATTTATGGTCTCTTTTTTATTTGAGCATCTCATCTGCTGCGCCTTCACATGACCATGAAACTGCATCACACAAACAGTACAAAACACAGGAGCCTAATGGACGGCTGGATAATAAAAAGTTCCTCTTTGTGTGGTTTCGCTCGAGGCCACGTGGAGAGAGGATTATATTTCACCAGGACGATGATAAAAACAGCTGCACAGAGTTAAAAGATAAATCTGGTGACATTATGTATTTTTACTGTTGTTAATAAATTCAATGAAAAGAAATGAAATGAAAATAGTCCCCTACAAATGTGAATGAGACGATATATTTGTGAACTGTTTCTAAATATTTCAGTGAGTAGGAATTGATGGGTTTGAGGCTGAGTGACAGTAACACAGTCGAGGAGTCAGAGTGTCGAGAGACAAACTGACACTGTTGGTTTTGGTCTTTTCAGAACATCAACAGCTGTGTCCTCAAAAACTGTGCACAACTGGTAAGCGTACACATCATGGAACTCAAACAAGGAATGAACCAAAAAACACTGGAAATAAAAAAACCTAAAATCTTTGAGGTACAGAGAATCTCTTATACAGTAGCTGGTAAATATCAAATATCAGTGATACAGGAAAGTATATGACAGCTCGTTCAGTATTTGTCAGGTAGATTTGAGTGTGAAGGAATCATCATCAAGTTTAGCCAACGATTCACTGATGGTCTTTAATAGTTTGGTCACCAGAGGAAAATATGGCGTTGTACGTTTCTGCAGAGCACTAATACATCTGTACGTCTCATACATATCTCTTAAGTGATGTGGTGTATGAGCTGACTGTGTCATGAGGAGGTGGAGGGTGGATGGTGTGACAGCTGGGAGATGCCTGACGGGCTGCAGACCGACAAACAAGAGAAGCACTTGTGATTCATTGCTGCGTGTCCGGCTACTTTTTAGTCACCAAATGTGGGTGTTTATTAGCGACCTGTTGTAGTTTCTCCAGGAGAGGTTGTGCCACTAGAAGCAGGTATTTTAAGCCAAATCAGCATCTTTTAACCACATCCTGAGGTTATGTTTTTGCCTGAACGTTACCACACGTTGACCGGAGTGTTGCTGAGATGTAAAGTTTCAACACACTCGCTACATCAGGGGGGTCAAACTTATTTTAGGTCATGGGCCACAAACACCAACGATTTGATTTCAGATGGCTTGGACCATTGAAACAATCGCACAGTAACCTAAAGGTAACATCAGCTCCAATATTTTCCCTTTTTTGTGTAAAGAATTAAAGTACATTCTGTCGACGTTCATCCTTTTACAAAACAGATGAACAGCCTGAGACATCTTAAGAAAATTAAGTGCAAACTCAACAGTGTATCTCAGTTTTTCCACGTTCACTCAGTCTGCTCCTCTCTGTCATGACACGTGCATTTATCCAAACATTTCCTGATACAAATTCTTTTGAACTGAAGCTGCTGATTGGCAATATTCTGCACAATGTTTAATATCTTCAAACATGGTCACAGTCAATATTCATTGTTACATCAGAGAGCTGTGTTCTGGTCGGGGTGGAAAAGCCTCTGCAACGCATTGTTCAACTTGCTGCTGAAGTATGACGCTGAATATATTAAACTGTGTGGACCTAAAACGAATGACAAAAGAGAAATCTGGACTAGTTGGGAACCACTGCTCAAACGTTTCACGTCCCTGTGCTACATAATAATGTATACATACGTACATGTGGTTTGCAGAAACGCACAATGCTGATATTTATTCTAGTGACTGGGTTATTTTTATTTCTGCATCAAGCGGCAGCAAATTTGTTTAATTACAATCACCTGTTATTTTTCTGCTCATATCAGCTGATACCGATTTGCATTTTGTGAGAGTCCATAAAAATAAAAGTTAACTGAACTAAAAGCTTTTTTTTTTTTTAAATAAAAGGTTTATATTTTTTATTTATATTTTTTTCAGTGGCAAATTTAAATGGTTGTATAAAGAAACAGAGGGAAAAAAAAAAATCACAAAAATGTCAACTCCACAAAAACTGTCGCGACAGATTCAATACTAGTCCAAACCTGTGTTCTGGAGCTGCAACAGTTAGTCCACTGACTGATGGACTAACAATTTCCAAAATTGGTGAACTGTTTGAGTAATTTTTCAGGCAAAGGTGCTGAATATTTGCTGGTTCAGCTTCTCCGATAATACGTGACAGTAAACTGAATATGTTTGGAGTTTTTTTTTGCATACCTTCAGCCTAACAGTAAATGAGTTAATTATGAGAATATGCTGAGTAGAAAGGATTTGGATAATAAGCTTCAGTTATCTTATTATTTTATTTTCTGCATTTTTTCCTTTTTTAATTGAATCCCTGGATGTTACTTGTTCTTTACAATGTGCATGACTTTTGGAAAATTGTTAACAAGGACTGAAACTAACAAACTAATAATATATATATACTTTTTGGTTTTGGGAAATTATATAACAACGTGCATTTTTTATGTTTTTAATCAAACCGAGAAAATAATTGCCAAATTAATTGATAATAAAAACACAATTAGTTGCAGCTCGAACACCTTCAGCCAATTAAAATCTCTACACACAGCTACAGACAGGCGACAGATGAAAGAAAAATCAGAATAAACGAGGAAACATAAGGAATGCAGATGTGTTCAAACACTGAGGGCTTTTATAATGAGTATGAGAATCATTGTTGGAGCCTTCAAACGAGACTCAGCACCTGTCGGAGGTTTTGTAAATCAAATGCTAAATGTGGAAACATGTTTTAGGAGATCGATGTTCATCCCTCCAGCAGAGCTCAGAGACATGAAGCTCTGGAGCTGTTCCGTGTTGGAACGTCTAAGTATTGTTTTTTCCTTTAACGTGTCACCCGTCTGTGCAGACTGGAGGTTTATCCTACATGACGCCTTTAACTCGTAGTAAGTTTAAAACACACAGTAAGAAATAAATGTACTCTTTTAACCGACTGGCAGTGCTACAGAGTTGCAGTCAAACATCTATAAAACATCTGGAGACAGTGAAGCAGAGCGCTGATGAGTTAGCGCTCTGCTTCACTGTCTCATCATAAAACTATTGTGGAGAAACAGAACAAGGAGGAAGTCTCCTTCACTCATGCTCCCCTCGACTTCATCATCCTCACTTTGATAAACGATGTGTGGACTTTGGTTATGAAGATTTTAACCGTCATTCTGAAATTAACTGAGAAAAAAAAAGTTGTTTTCTGGTCCGAAACAGATAAAGAGGAGACAAAGGCTGACTCAGCATCTCTGGCCTTGACATTTATTCTGTATGTTCTGTGTACGGTGGATGGCTCGGCAGTTTGTAAAGACACTCAGTTTCCGTTCTGGTCCATCTGCAGATACTCGTTGTGAAGTTTCTCCTGGGTCTCGTAGAGTTTGCGCAGCTTCTTGGCTTGTCCTTTGCTCAGCTCCTTCCCTTCCACATCGTGAGTGGGGAAACCCTGTGAAAGAAGATGCAAGTCTTAACATCACTCTGATCAGTTTCCATCTCGCTGCAGCACAAACGTAACACGACCTACAGATAATAAGGAAAATCAAACTCTCATCAATGTGTTTCATCTGCTGCCACGATGTGAACATCCTCCTGAGACCTCAGCTTTTGTTTGGTGAGCATTTTTTAATTTGGTCAGACGGACCTAATGTGTTGAACAGGAAGTAGTGTTTGCAAAAACAACAACAGACCGATGACCTCATACAGGACGATGGCTTTAATTTTAATATTCACAAGTGTGCAATAAAGTATAAAACTGCTCATGTTATGAGATGACGATAAATGTCCTAATGTCCTCAGATGAGTGCTTCCTGATTGACAGCGTCTTATCTTGTTTCTGTCACTAAAATTGGTCAAATTTGTTGCCGTATTAAACTCAAAATGTAATTACTCATAAATAAACAGGCTTCTACCACAACATGTGATCAGGTTTTGGACCTTGTCCACCTCTGTCCTGAGATCAGCTGCAGACTGACTTGGCAGAGATGGCTGCAATCTTGGTTTTACATGGATTGGTGTACTGTGCTCTTGCTGCCACTAGATGGCACAAAAAGTGTCCCTGAACAAGGACAACAGGTCTGAGTTAAACAGAATGAAGTCTAAGGTGCAGCAAACCCAAAGTGTGATGTCTTCATATGAGGACGCAGGGTCTCAGGAGGATATAAGGACCAGAAACAGCTGGCGGAGCAGAGTCTTCAGTCGGGTGCAGGCTCCCAGGAAAGCTGCTCCACCTTGCAACTGATTTTTCCCAGTGGCCACTGGTGGTAATGCAACAACTCAAAAAGCATTTTCCCTGTGGGCCACTATTATAAGAGACGTATGTGAAAGTGTTGACACCTCCAACTGCAAACAAGGTCAATTGTGACTCTTTCTATTCTGAATTTTTGAGCCATAATATTTATAAAACTTTCCTTAAGCCGAGAAAAGTGATTTGAAATCCATGACGTCATCACAGTGTAAAGCAATGGCTCGTTTGATTCAAATCTGTTTGATGAAGGTGTGAATGTCTAAATTCTTCTTCATCAAACTATAAGAATTCTTTACCTGGAAAAAAGCAGTGTGATTATCATGAGTGAAAAGTAGTCGAGGGTTTTACCGTTTCGTCGAATTTGGAATACTTGTCGGTTTCTGTGAGGAACATTTCACTTGGAGAAACCTTCATCTTCGCCAGTTTGGCCATCTGAAACAGAAACAGACGAGACGAGTGATGAAGATGTTTGATATCAGAGGAACAAAACGTCTCTGTATGGAACAAACTGAGGGACCTCTTGTTCCTCTTTCTTCTTCGCAGCTTCGTCCTTCTTCCTCTTCTTCTCTTCTTCCATCTGGGACAGAGAAAACAGAACTTTAACCAAAAGTCACTGAAACTGTGAGACGGCGTATCATCTCTAGCCAACAACTCTCTGTGCTTCTGATCTGTAACGTTGACAGGAAGTGACCACCATGAGACGGCGCATCATCTCTAGTCAACAACTCTCTGTGCTTCCGTACCTGTTTCTTCTCCTCTCGCTCCTTCAGTAATGTCTCCTTGTCCACCAGTTTCACCACAGTGGGCAGACCTGCAACACAGTCACTGTTTCATTAACCAGAGACTTTACGTCATTACGTTTTTACAAAAAGAGAAAGTGTTTCTGTGTTGATCCTCGTTTTTAAACCTTTTCAAATCAAGTTTTGGAGTCACTTATTTTTACAAAATGACCCACTCATGCTTATTGTGCATAAAAAGTCAAAGCCAATATATTTTCTTTAAAAACTGATGATTATCAGAATATTGAAGTTGTGTTACCTTCATGATCTTCCAGACGGACCCCCAGCTCCGGCAACGTATCGTCACGGATGACATCACACAGCTGCAGCAGCTCCATCACTGCATGAGTTTAACAAAGGACTAATTAAAACTGAAGGTAAAAAGAGACGTTTGCACCTTCTCTGATTTGACACTGACATGATGTTCTGAGCAGAGACTATAGGAGAACAGACGTTCAGACACTCACATGTAAAACATTCTTACCTTTCTGCTCCCGGGCAATTTTTCGGACTCCCTCTCTGAAGTCTGACAACACTGAGAGGTACGGCATCACCGTGCTCTCCAGCTGGCAAACACAGCAAAACAAGATTTTAATCAACTAAGGCATAAAAACTTTTTCTAGAACTGAAACAACAGACGTTTAGTCATTGAGTGGCAGCTGGGCGAGGCAGCTGCAGGCTGTCAGGGTTTGGTTTGTTGGGACAAACAGAGACACAGAATCTCTCACAGTGGGACGTTAGTGAGAGGACGAACACGTTGACACAAGATATTTTGATTATTGATTTCTTAGAAATGTATTCATGAGCAGTACATGTCTGGTGATAATCCTGAAACAATAATCATATTTCCATAAACAACAGAAGCAGAGAGAAGTGTCTCTTTACTCACATCAATGTTCTGAGTTTGTCCTCCGACTGGGAACCCGATGGGCTCCGATCCTTCAATGGCACCAAATATCTACATGACAACAGATTCATGTCACTGCTGATGTAACACACAGCAGGAAGTCATGTACACACAAATTTTCACCAATGATTGGAAGCTGTGTGCAAATGCTGCACACCAGACGGCCTGATGGTGGCGCTGGAATTAAGGCCCCAAATTAGATGTAGTAAAGGCCACGCCCCTCACACCATAAGTCAGATTCACTTGAAATCTGACGCACGAGTCCACCAGTTGTGCGCTCTCTGAAAAACACACAAGAACTAGATATTCTGCCATTTTGAATTTTGTTGAAAAACACATTTCTGACCCCTCCTGACTGTAGATCTGATTAGTACCAAATGTTCTGTGGATCATATTTGGAGCGAGGTTAACACGTCCAGCTGGTAGGAGGCCCCGGGGCAGACCCAGACAACACTGGGGGGATGATATATCTCTTCTGGTCTGGGAACACCTCGGGGCCCTCTAGGAGGAGCTGGGAAGCGTTGCTGAGGAGAAGGACGTCTGGGGTGCTTTGCTCAGCCTGTCGCCCCCGAGACCTGGCCCCAGATATGCGGTTGAAAATAAATGGATTGGTGAATGGTTATCAACAGTTATCAGAAGCTTGTTGATATCGCTGTGTTTTGAAGATATTGATCAATGATCTTTAAAAGGGGCGTGGCTCTGCACATAAATAGACCCAACTCCACAACAGGTGGTCAGTCATCATGAACCTTGAATTGAAATGTCTGGGTAAGTAACTTAAACATACCCTGAAAGTTTCTCTGAAGTCGACCACTAGGGGGCGCTACACATGCAAGTGGGTGTGGCACAACACAATCAGATGAGACGCCCCGCCCACTGTCTGCAGCTGCCTGACATGAGAGGGTCGTCACCTTGATGAAGCTCACCTGGGCCTGACAGCAACATTTTGATGTTGCTTTGGGGTCGGGGGTTTCACCATCTCCTGCTGACCCTACCTCACTGCTTGATACTCACTTTCCTGAACTCCTGTGAAGCCCCGCCCACTGCCTGCAGCTGGCTGACATGAGAGGGTCGTCACCTTGACTGAGCTCACCTGGGCTTCCAGGCTACAAGAGCTTCCCCTGCTCTCTCCCTTCCTGCAGCAAACATCCACCTGTCATGAAGGTTTGCACCTTCAACACCTCCACAGCTCACCTGTCACACACCCGTGCATGGCTTACTGACCGACACACTCCGTTTGTTATTTGTTCATTTAAGTTTAATAAATTTCAATTTCAGTCCACGCTGGCTTGAACCCCTGGAACGCCGCTTACAGCCATTTTATTTGTATTATTGTTTATGCTTGTGATTTGTTTACTTTGTTTGTGTATCTAATAGTTTCAACATAACAAGCACTTTTAAGGACCTCTTTAAAATCCAAGGGCTTTCAAGTTCTGTGTTTTTCTTTACTCCAAGCATTTTCAAGTACTTTCCAGACCCATGGCAACCCCCCCCAAAAAAGTACTGTAATGTCCTGAAAAAATCTGTAATGACTTAAAAGATGTAAAGGCTTTTGGGCGTGGTCACAGGTAAACGTGTGTGGTGTGGAAAGAAGTGCTTGAACGTCTCCACCCACAGAGGTCAGTGCAACAGTGCTTTCCCTCAATTCACTGATTTAGTGTAAACTTGCTCTGTGAAACACAGATTCGTCTGTGACGATCAGCGTGATGATGACAGCAGTCGAACCGTCCTCACCTTCATCATGTTGGTCAGATACACGGCGATACTCTCCAACAGCATGCGGTTGGGCCTCAGCTTGGCGGCCTTCCTGCCAGCGATGTAGGTGTTGCTCTGGCTGACCAGCACTCTCATCTCCTCCATGGCGGTGCGAGTGTCCACGTTGTCACACAGCGCCTCGTGGACGGCTGCCTTCCTGTCGTAGAAACTGGACGACACAAGAAACCCTTCAGCTGCTAGTTTTTCTTACTGGATCAAAGGTAGAGTTCGGATGAGTCTCCAGACAGCGACTACGATCACATGCACACTGATATTATCCCCAGTATGACAATATTGTGAATTAGATCAGGGTCATGTAAACAACATATTCTGTTTAATATTCTGAAGCATTTTCAGATGACACATGGGATATGTTCATACTTTCCAGGTTTTAGGAGCGTTCTTTAAGACATGTAAACAGCACCTTCAGAATATGTGTCTCATTTATAGACTGTATAAAACAATGGACGCAGCTACTGTGACATGACCCGTTGGTTTTTCTAATATCATTTTGAAGTTGGGCATTTTCACCGTCACCATCGTGGATTTTTGGAGCTAGAAGTGACCAAATGTGGACCAGAGGGTGGAGTCCCTTCTTAAACACTTTTATCAGGGTTATCAAATCAGTGAAGTCTGCTTAGGTCTGCAGAAAGTCCACCTGAGCCCCCTGTGGACTGGATGAAGTGTAGACTTGGACAACACTCCCAGACTTCCCGGGAACGCACCTGCAAAGTCTCCAAGTTGCGTTGAAGTCTGGACGTTTGGATTCAGCCAATAAGTCCAGTTTGCCATCTGAAAAGACTACAACTCCCAGGAGGTGGAGCTTCAGCCACCAGGGATGTGCACAGGTGTGTTGCATCCTGCCAGTGATTAGACTGGGGTTGGTTACTTTAACCAGTCTGTCCATTGTGGGCTCATGTTCCGTCTGATGAAGGTCTGATCGACTGAAAGCTTTTCTTTTAACGACCTGTTGGTTTCATGACTTGTCAGTTTTATTTTGTTGCCTTCTTACAGCACGTTGTTTTTGAAAAGTTCTTCATAAATACAGGTTTTTATTACAGGTCTTTTTTTAAAAAACAAACACGTCTGAAGAACTTGACTGTTTTAAGACCCTCAGATGTCTCCAGCTTGTGTTTTCACCATCTCACCTGTCGTTGAGCTCCACCTCTGCTGCCTCCCACTTCTCAAAGCGCCCGGTGATGTCAGTCGGAGCTCTCATGATGTCTTTCACGTTCAGGAAGAACTCCTGGTTGATAAAAAGGCACAAACAGCACATCAGTAAAACATTTACACCATCCTCTAAACTAAAAGGCCTGTTGGTCACATCGTCACCTACGTTCATTAACTTCTCGTACTGAACGGCAGACTCCATCGTGTTGGAAGAGTAGTCCAGGGTGTCTTTCCAGGAATGCATCAGGAAGGCCAGACGGAGCTGACGAGCTGCAGGACAACGACAAGAGAATCTTTTATGGATCGGATTCAGTAACAAAACACTCTGATGATAATCTGATCCCTCTGTGTTTGGATTAAATCATTGATCGATGATGTGTGAGACACTGTGATGTGAAACTGGCTGCTGTCTTCTACCACATGGTTCTATCAACGTCCACATGAAGCTCCGACACACACAGGAGACATTTCTGACGCCACATGTTGCACCACCACAACCTTTTCAGTTCAACAAAGTATTTAATGAGACTACAGACAATCTGATTTTCATTAAGTGCTGCTAAATAAGACCTGATGCTGAACTGTTGATGTGTTTTTTAAGTTTATTTGGTTTGATATGGACGTCACAGTGACACAGTGACATTAGACTTGTACACTTATGCACAGAAATCCATACACACTGTGTTTAGTGTTTGCGATTTGCAACACTTGTCCACACACAGGCTGACACATGTTGCATATGTCTGTAAAGCAATGCTGATTTCTGCTGCTAAACTTTGAATATGTGTTAAAGAGATACAGTTTTGGAGCAGCAGACGTGGACTCATCCTGCTGGAGGGAGGCTGTGTGTCAGAATATACTGGTTAAATATGCTGATGCTTAAAAAAAAACTCCAGATTTTTGGTAAAACTTTAAACTTCTTTGAGTGGATTATTTCTGTGAACAGATAAAAATAATATTAAAAGAGGCCTGACTTGCTGCTTCAATGATAATGAAACAGGTGTGATGACTCACCTGTGTTCTTTGCCAGAGCGTCTTTAATAGTGATGAAGTTCTTCAGAGATTTGGACATCTTGCAGCTGGCGATGGTCAGGTGTCCGGTGTGCAGGAAGTATCTGACCCAGTGGTCGTTCTCAAAGAAAGCCTGTCAGGGAAACAAACCGATAATGGTCCTTTACTTTCTCTTTGACTGGAAACAATTCATCATCTTTAATCATCTCAGCTCGGCCAGTTAATGTTCTGCAGAGACAAACAGGAGCAAATATTTCCAATAACAGACAAAGAAAGACTTTGCTTTAGTACCTCAGACTGAGCCAACTCGTTGTCGTGATGGGGGAATCGAAGGTCGACCCCCCCACCGTGGATGTCCATGGACGCTCCCAGGATCGAGCCGGCCATGGCCGAACATTCGATGTGCCAGCCCGGCCTTCCCTGTTCACAGCATTCAAAAGAACGGAAATCAAAGCTGCATCAGTCACAACAGGAGGTTCCTCAGTTTCTACTTTCTGGATCAAACTGTCAGTTCAGCAACACACCAACACTCAGAGTGACCTCTCACCTTTCCCCATGGAGAGTCCCATGAAGGTTCTCCAGGCTTGGAGGCTTTCCACAAAGCGAAGTCATTGGGGGACCTTTTCTCACTTAACCTGTCAGCAGAGATGCTCAGGTCTCCTGCAGGGCCACAAGACACACACAGAAGACCGACATGACGACAGCAACCCGCATATAAAAACACTAATACAGTTCAGCCACATGTTAAAACCTCTGTGTGCTAGATTGAAAGATTTCTGACTCTTAGTAGTCGGATCAAAAAAGACCCTACGGACTTATATTTTCTAGAAACAAAAACTTGAGCCAAAATCCTACGTAAAGAAACATTAAAAAAGAAAAAAGCTCCGTTGGTTAAAATGTGCAAACACTCTACCTTCTCCCTCTTGTAAAGCCTTCTGATCTCCGACCGCCTCTGGCACCAGTTTGGCGTACGAGTGCTGTGGACTGGTGTCAAACTTTGCAGTGTTGAAGTACACAGAACCGTTTGATTCATACCTGAAAACATCAGAAAAAATAATAATTAAAACTGTTCATTTAAAGCTTAACTTCAGTATTTTTCAATCTGGACCTTTTTTCCATGTTTTAGTTTCTAAGTGACTGATGGGAGCAACAAGCTTGAAATTGTTGCAGCACTGAGAGAGAGCGCAGCAGCTGGCAGCAGTGAAACTGTGCAGTAACCACTCAGAGCATGTTCACACAGACAATGTTCGTCCACTCAAAGTGTTTTATTAACTAACAGATTGCTGATAGTTTGCCACGGTGCCTCTCAGGACCTCAAGTGAGACTTGAAGTGTGTCTTTTTTCCATTTATGTTCTGCCTCTCGATGTAGTTTCCTGAGAGCATGGGTCTGACTATTCAGCCATAGCTGACTTATAGTGCGAGGTGTTCAGAGTGTGAGAGGGGCAACAGAGTCCAAAATGTCTCCACAAATTGAATTAAACTCTGTGATTAGTTGTTCTGTGCTCAAGTGAAGGGGACGGCCAATTACAGTATTTAAAAGAGAGGAGGCAGTGGAAGCATCTTTAAAATGACTTGCTGTGGATTAATTTACAGAGCAGGAGTAACAGACAGGTAACTCAGGGTTGGGAACATTGTGAAACAGGGTGGAGAACATGCTACGCCTGTGGTCAGAGACCCAAAGCATCCACATTCAGAGAGGTAACAGTCAGGCCAAGTGTGAATACTAAGTCCAGGGAATAGTCACAGTTATGAGCTGGGATGGAAACATGCTGAGTAAAGTTAAAGGAGTCGATTGTTCCAAGAAATTCAGCAGCCCTTGCTCTGGTTTGAGTCCACGCGATTAAGATTTTGTCAAAGTTTAAAACAACTGATGATAAAAACTCAGTCAGGCAGATGGCCTTGTGTTTGGGGGAGCGATACACAGCTACACATATGACGGGGTCTGCACCTCCTGTTTTACACATAAAAACCTCAAAACTGGTGTAAACGTGAGAAGCAATCTCTCAACACCTCTAAGCCTGGGAGAGCTGAAAGGCTTCGTGGTCTTAATGAACGTGCACTGACGGTGTGACATTAACATCACAGATTGTTTTGTTGCTGCCGGCTGCAGCGCTCTCTCCTCAGAACTGGACCGATTTAAAAAATCTTTGTCTCCATTAGTCTCTGTGATACAGAAACACAGTAGGGTATCAAAGTTACCCTTTAACAACTGACACTGTGGGCGTAATATAAACTGTTAACTCGTCCTCACCCGTAACCATTCAAGATGACCTTCTCCACAAACTCCACAATCTCCGGCACGTATTCACTGACTCGAGTGAGAACGTCTGGAGGAAGAACCTGCAGGTCACAAAGATCATTTATGCACAGTGACAACAATATGACAGTGAACACCACATGACCTGAAACATTGTATTTCTGGGACCTTGTGAAACACTTTGCGTTGCTTCTACTCACATTCAGAGCCTCCATGTCCTTATGGTACTCTCCCTCCCAGAATTTCGGGAGGATGGAGAAGATTGAATTCTCTGTGACTTGACTTCCAAACTTCTTGTCCAACCAGTCAGACAGCAGGTCCTTGGAGTTCTCCAACAGCACCTTAGAAGAGAGAAAGAAAATATTAAAGCCCAGAAAATGTTTTTCTTTTTTTTTTCTTTACAGTAACTGATCAATTTCACTGATCAATCACTCTGACATCTCTCCACTTTGTGCATGTATAGGTCCTGTTTGTGCATGTGTGTGTCTTTCGGACCTGTGTGTAATTGACAGCAAGAGTGAAAAAATTGAATTTCCCCTCAGGGGGATTAATAAAGTGTATAAAATTAAAAATGTATCCATCAGCACTAACGACTGTATGAAATAATGGGCACAGCCACTGTGACATCACCTATTGGTTTGTGGACTCCTGTTTTGAAGCCTCAAGTTTGAATTTTCGGCTGTCACCATCTTGTTTTTTTGGAGCCAGGAGTGACCACATTTGGATTAAAGGGTGGAGCTTAAGAGGTTACACATTACTGCGCCTCTGTCCTGACAACCTTTCTGTCAGACAGTGAAATGGAGCCATTACATCACTCTCTTCAAAGTCAGACTTCTTGAGCTGCTGGTCTATGCTGCCTCCATCAATCTGTCTGTGTTATTGTGTTGCTTTGGGTGTATGAAAGGGTTAATTCACATCCACCATAGTCACAACCAAACGTTACTGATGGAGGCAGCAGTCGACCAGCAGCTCCTGTGTTCATTGAGCTAAAATTACTGTGGCTTTGAAGAGAGCATAGCTGGGGAACTGAAGCCTGATCAGGCTGTTTGACGTAAAAGGTAAAGCCGTCACAATTTAAGCTGATATTGATTTATTTAAGTGTCTAAAATATATTTTACTGCTGCACCCGTCCACAGCAGCTTCTGTGGTTGCTTCTCCAAACAGGGAGCATGCCGACCGTCATCTATAGACCTCATACAACCCCACTTCAAAAGATCCGAACTATCCCTCTGAGCCAACTCCACGTGTGCTCCATCTCACCTGGGCCAGAGGTTGTACGACCTCATCTGCTGCTTTGCCCTCCATCGCTGCCTGCAGGGGCTGCAGAGCGGCGGTCACAGCAACGTCCAGCCTCTCCAGCATCTGCTTCTTATCAGGGTCCGTCGTTGAAGCCAGGTAGACCCGGAAGGGCTGAGACAGACACACACACACACACAAGTGAGTAAGTAAAAAGACAGAAGCCTGCACATGATTTAAAGTTGTAAAATCATCAATATTACGATTTTGTGTTTTTACTGTTAAACTTCTCTTGAAGATATTCACACTCAGAGTCGTGTCTGTTTGTCTGATGCAACAGTACACAGGTAAAGTGTCTGACCAATCACAGCGGGCGGTGGTTAACCTGTCTCTTCCCAAACATCTGATCTGATAAACTTTACGGCCCCACACGGAAACTCACAGGCTGCAGAGGTCGTTAGAGTTTCATTGTAGCTGCAGGAAAAGAGTTTCTTTTTTTAACTACACTTTCTGTTCAGAAAGGAAACTGAACAATGCACAGGGTGGTGGCCCTCTTCACATTAAGGTCAATAACTTAATACAGACAGACTTCTGCATTCAGTGTCAGATTAATTAATGTGTTTACTGAGAACAATGAGCGAGTGAATACAGTTTGTGTCACTATAAGTGCAACAAAACATGTTTGTGTCCAAGCACAGATCAGTCTGTCAAATAAAAAGCAGAGTTGATTGTACATTAACTCCTCCTCTGTCAGCTGTTTGGACACACAGAGAGTTTAACCCCATCACTGAGGCTGTGACTGTCGTTGTCTCTCAGACCGCTCTGGAGTTTGTTCTCACCTCTCTGGCGCTCAGGACGTCCTGCAGGATCTGAGCAGCTTGCGGCTGCTTCTCCTTGTACTGGTCCAGGAGGTAGTTCTGTCGGGCTCGCTTGATGATCTGAGACAGGAAGACAAAACACGAAAGGAAATGTAATGAGATGCTCTGTATGGAACTGCTGCTAAAAAGGGACAGATTCTGCTCATTTTCAGGTTCATACTTGTAATTTGGGATTCTACATGTTTACATGTTTAAATGTTCAAATAACTTTTTAATTTCCTCATCCTGTCCTGTATCCACCCTCCATCTGAGACGCTCTGTTTAAGCCCCAGACTCTTTAAAACCTCCTCCTGAAAACGCCCAGTTCATCAGAGATAATAATAGTGCTGCAACTTATCGATTATTTTCTTGATTAATCGATAAGTTATTTGGTCGATAAATGTGAGAAAATGGTAAAACACATTTATCAGTCAGACTAGTGAGGACTAGTCAAACTGATGCATTGAGAACTGATGAAGCTGCTTGGACAAGAGGCGAAACGTCTTCTAGACAAAATCAAAGTCCAGTTGCCTACGATTTAATTGTTGCCACAATGGAATTGACCTGGATAAATGAGAATATCCACAGACGTTTATCAGTGTTTCCTAATGCCCTGATGACGTCCTCAAATGTCTTGTTTTGTCCAACAATCCAAAGACATTCAGTTTACCGTCACAGAGGAGGAAAAAACAGAAAATATTGACATTTAAGAAGCTGGAATCAGATAATTTTGACTTGTTTTATCTTTTAAAAAAATTACTCAAACCAATGAACTGATCATCAGATTTGTTGGCGATTCATTTAATAGTTGACAACTGAACAATTAATTGTTGCAGCTCTACAGTATGTATTAATAACTACAAGCCAATTAAAAGTTTAATATCCTATCTTAAATGTTTCCCCTGATCTCTGATGCCAGGATGTTTTATTGTGATCCTTAAAAAACACTTTACAGATGTGAAAATGAAGGTATGAGGAAGATATGATAATATGAGGACAACATTGAAGGTGTGACGCATTTGTTTTATTCCTGCCGTCATGTTTTTGCCTTTCAGTTGGCTTTAAAAAGACGTTCACAAACATGAGAAGTGTTTCCTCTTCTGTATTAAACGCTGCTGTAAAACAGATTTTTGACGTCAGGATGATAGAAAGTCTGAGTCATGACGATTTGATCTCTGAGGACAAAACTGTAAACAGGAAAAGAAACATAAATGATGTGAAATAAACAGGTTTATGTAAAGTGTCTGTGACTCACTTTGTCATCTATGTCTGTGATGTTCATGCAGTAGAGGACGTCGTATTTGAAGTAGTCCTTCAGGATCCTTCGCAGGATGTCAAAGGAAATGTAGGACCTGAACAGAGCGACGAATCAGGAAATCTTATTACAGCAGAATATAAATTAATGAAAACAGTTACATGTTGAATCCTTTTAGCTGTGACATGTTTACCTGGCGTGTCCCATGTGTGAGGCATCGTACACTGTCGGCCCGCAGCAGTACCAAGTCACCTTGTTCCCTTTCTGGGGAACAAACAGCTCCTGAAACATAAAAATGACGACAATGTCATCAACGAGTTCATCACAGAATAATCTGAGAATTATGCTGCATTCAGGTGCTGCTCACATGGTCCTGTTTCCTGAGTCTGGAAGTTGTTCTCGTCACACTTCAGTGTGTTCATGAGCTTTTAATGTGGAAACAAGACGCACGCTACAAAAGAAGATGTCTTGTATTTTTCGTGCTTAGAATGTTGAATGTCCCAGTGAGGATTCATGTTGCTGAAACAGTTTGGAGCTTTTTGTTTAAATGTGACTGCGTCTCAGTCTTGTTTCTGCACCATTACACCCCCTCAAACAACTACCTAGACTTTATTTAATCAGGAAGTCACGCTGAGATCAAGATCTCAATTAACAAGTGAGCTGTGAGTACAGAGTAAAAGAATCAAATCCTTGGTGTAGGTGTGAAAATTAATATTAAGGAATAAAATATAAGCACATCATCAGCTCCTTCTCTGTTCTCTGTCTTTGTTAAAGAGTTGATTCTTCCTGAGACAGTGAACACACACGCTGACGAGGAGCTGACCTTTGCCTCCATCTTACCTTCGCTCTCGTCAAACTGTTGTACAGTTTAAGTTGGGGAACATCTGTTCCTGCTGGTGGAGACCAGGGGGGCTGAACCCGCTTTCCCTTCGCTGGAACAAAACAGAAAAATCATTATAAAAGGCTAAAATTAATCTAAAGTGACATAAAAAGGCAGTTTTAAAACACTTCCTGCTTCTTTAATGCTTTACAGATTTTAAAGCCTCCATGTGAAGGATTTAACTGCAACTGTTTAAACTGGGATTGTCCAGTTTTTCTGCAGATGAAAACTTAACAATGCTGATTTGAATGACGTTATTCTCACATAATATTTCACACACAGAGGCTTTAAATTTAACACACGCTGTCAGTACACAGTCTGACAGATAGAGAAACACACGACTGCACACAACAAGAGAAACACTGGAAGAAAGGTTAATACAGGTCTGAATTTTTGCCCCCTTGCATCAGTAATTCACCATTACTGTCAAATGTGGCTGAAACTATCGATCGTTTTCACTGTCAATTGATTGTTTGGTCTGTAAAATATCAGAAAGAAGTGATAAAGGCCGTCGGCAATGTCTGACCAACAGTCCAGAACCCAAAGATGTTGAATCTACTATAGTAAAACAAAGAAAAGTTGCAAATATGACCTGAGAAGCTGAAGAGGGTCTTTATCTAAAACAAGAAACTGTTGCAGACGCTTGTCTGATATTTGACTAATCAATTAATATTAATAAACACTAAATGTTTCAGCTCTACTGTGACCAAAAAGTATCTGCAAATTTCAAGTATTATTATACTGATTGACGTCATACTGAAGCTGTGACAGAGTGAGTACATGATGAATCCATATATGTCGACACAAGGGAAAAGTAACAACTAGAGAACTCACCAAGAAGTTTTTTATTTTCCTTAAACTGAATTCTTAAAAAATAAAAATTCAGTTAAAAAGACGCAGAGCACACCTCGTAAATTAAAGTTGTATTTGCTTCATAATCCCGACTGCATCCTGCTTTTAAATCACAACGTAATAAAAAATGTTTTACCTTAAAAATGATGTTATTAATTTGTTTTTACTGAATCTGGTTTATTTGTTAAAAATCTATTTCATTTTAATTTTTTGTATTTATTTCAGTTTCAGTTTTTTTCTGATGTCTAGATTTTATTTTCATGTCAGTGAATTGTTTCTAACATTTTTTTTAATAAACAATCAGCTGTGAGGGTCCAGAGGACAGAGGGATGTCGTCTGCTGTAAAGCCTCTGAGGCAAACTGTGATCTGTGATATTGGGCTTTATAAGACAGATGAATTCAATTGAATTGAAAGGACGGCAGAGGAGACACCCACACACTGATGTAACTGTGCTCAAAGCCACTAAAAGGTCCACAGGCTGAGATCATGCAAAAACAGTCTATTTATTTAAGAAATCTGTGCACGACAACATGCGCTCAGAGTGCACAAAAATCAGTGTTTGTCTTGTCTTGTTGTTGTAGCGACGTGCCCAAGACAAACTTTCTGTCGCTCCAAGTCGGTGCAGTGTCACAGCAGCCCTGAGACGGTTTCAGTGAACTAAATGTTTGTTCACACCTAGTTTTAATTTTCAGTTCAGTGTTAGCTCACTATAATAATAATGCAGCTCTGACTGTAAAGCTTTAAAGGAAATATTGACCTTGTTGTGCAGAAAACAGCAGAAGTGAAGCACTGAATACTTCCTCGACTGTTTTGCACAACTGTAGAGATGAATGTTTTCTGTCATCTCAAACACGGAGGTTAAAGGGAGAGTTTGGATCTTTGGAGTGTGTGAGGGACTCATCCATAGTGAGTGTAGTATCTATGGTTGATGCCAGTCGGCACGCCTCCAGTTTGGAGAAACAGACAGAAGTACCGCCATGAGAGCTCATCAGTGTACAGCTGTGGACAAGGTCAGCAGCAAAACATATTTTAGACACCTTAAAAAGTATTATCAGTTTGAGTGTACGCTATGTTTAGAATATTTTTAATGGACAAAATTTCAAATTTTTCCACAAGGAAAGGACTTTTTCTCATCATTTAACTTCAAAACAAAGTGTGTTTTTCACCTGCGGTCCTTCCACAGTGGACCTGTGACCCACCAGTTGGGAACCACTGTTTCAGACTAATTCCATGACTTTCCCAGGTTTTCCATGACCATAGGAACTCTGATATTTTCATTGCTTTCCCTTTCTGTCAGACAGTGATTTCTGATAAGGGAAGCTGTTAACGGCTTCAGTTCCCCATCTACGCTCTCATAAAGTCCACCAGTGACTTTACCTCTCTGAACACAGGAGCTGCTGGTCGACTGCTGCCTCCATCAGTCACTGTGTTTGTGTTACTGTGTGACTTTGGTGAATCTGAATTAACCCTTTAAAACACCAAAGTCACACAGCAACACAAACTGATGGAGGCAGCAGTCGACCAGCAGCTCCTGTGTTCAGCATGCTACAATCACTGGTTTTCTCAGTGGAGTCTGGCTTTGAAGAGAGAGATATGACGGCTTCATTTACCTGTTGGAAATCACTGACACTAAGGTAAAGCAGTGAGAATATTCTTAATATAATGTACACTTACACTGATACTAACTTTTTAGGGGTCTAAAACATGTTTTGTTGCAGCCTGTCCACAGCAGGACATCGCTGAGCTTCTGTGTCGGTACGCCTGTCTGCTTCTCCAAACTAAGAGACTGACGTTTACTGTAGGTAACACACTGACTGTAGATAAGTGCCTCATACAACCCCATTTGAAAAGATGTGAACTATCCCTTTAACATGTCTCCTTCTCCAAAGTAAACACGTCAGTGAACAGGAGAAAAATGACTATTTTCAGGGAACTCAAGCTGGGACAGTTATGCTCATTTGCTCAGCTCTAATCTCCAGTAAAACAGCTGCTGCAATGTGAGAAATGATGGAGCTGTACGTTAAAGTTAGTTCACTCTGACTGCTCTGGAGCAGACAGCACAATCTGCTCGTTTTGTCCTTTAGTCGGTGCAACCAGTGTGACGTGAATCATCTTATTCTCAAAGGAATGCAGCTGAACATGTTCAATTAGTGAAAACACACACTTTAAAACCAGGAGAGCAGCAGCTGTCAAAGCCACACAGAGCCCAAACTCCCAGTGAGGACGTTCAAATGTCTCTGAACACATGCAGTGCAACTCTGACACACACTGTATCTGATTTCCTGTAAATGTCACACATCTGTGTCTGCAGAGCACTGCAGGTTTTGGGTAGCAGAACTCTTTGGACGCTTTGTTTAAACAGTGATAAACTAACTCTCACCTGTGCTCAGCTACAGGCAACACACACACACACACACACACACACACACACACACACACACACACACACAGGTGAAAGAAAGCTGCAAATGTATTCATTCCAATGCAAAATAATTCTGGGTTCATGCATGTCAGTGTCTGCAGGGGGCCGGTTAGAGCTGCTTTAGTTTCCTAATGTTTCCTGCCTCAACATCCAGGCCGGTGCGTGAGGGAGCGTGAGCACGTCTAAGCCTGTTCATGCCTTCAGCTGTCTACTCACTGCTGCTCAGAGGGCTGAGGTCCTGCTGCAGGGCGGCTATGTGTCTGTACCAGCGCAGAGCGTGGACATGCTGCGGATCTGGGGGCCTGCGGAGGAGCTTAAAGGCTTTCTGGTCGGCCTGGGAGGGGCTGAACCCAGCCAGGTAGCTGCGTGAGGTTAGGTAGTCATTCAGGGCCGCTGCCAGCGCGGCCTCCTCATTTATCTGTAGCAAGAAGCCAAACTCAAAGGCTGCAGAAACAAGAGGGCAAATATTCGCAGAGAATTACCGACGAGCCTGAGAAACAACAACAGGGACCACAGCCAACACCGGCCGGGTTTATCAGCAGGTCGGCACACTTCAAATTATGTGACAAAAATCTTTAACTGAAATCCCACAGATTATATGACACACTCTCCTGATGTCCCAAAGAGCAGACAGCCTCATATTTTAACTCTGACTACAGATGTTTCTCCTCTCAGTGTCACGTTAAAACTTCAGAAGATTTTCAGATGATGTTTTGCGTGCTGTGGAGTTAACAGAGAAGTGGTGGTATTTTTATTTCAGTACAGATGTTGGAAGTTGCAACAAGTGCTGTCACAATACTTGATATTTATGACTTCAATACCTAGAAAACTATCTATATTCAATACCAAATTGACACTGAGGGCATACATTTGTTTTAATTCTTATCAAGAAATAAATACAACAGGGCTTTAACATGATAACTGTGACTTTTCTTTTGTTGGTGAGGAGCCGAGAACAAAAAGAGAGAATGAGAAAGTGCAGCTGCAAAATGAAACATATCAATAAACCCATATATCTGATGCCTGACGACAACACTAAGAGCACTGAAGACATCTTAGAGCAGTGTGCAACATATCAGAGTTAACGCTGCCTCTGGCCATGGTGCTGGATGCACAGTTCTCACTGTAGGGCCTGAAACAGGATGTGAACCAGAGACTAAAGCAGAAAATGTCTCTAAATGTGATTTGAACACATGATGAAGGTAAGTTAACTACTGTATAATATAAAAAGTACCACCTCACTTCTCCGTCCACGCACAGTGAGACAAAGTGTTTCCTGTCTGGTCTCCACCCTGTTCCCAGAAACCAGCAGTGCCTGAAATGGACCGGCCCAACTTTCCAAACACACTCAGAGTGAAACTCAAACAGTCAGAATGAAACTTAGATCTACTTTCTCCATCCACACATAAGCAATAAATCCTGAGACTGACAGTGAAACAAAGTCAGGAAGGAACAAAGTGAAGCTGCGAGTGATGGATGGAGCAAAGTGACAGATGAGACAACACGTCCTGCCTGGACGATCCCGCAGGATAAATTACACCAAAACATAAAACAGAAATGAACGTGGTTCTTTGGCAGCTCTTAAATCAAACTCTCATTAAAATAAGGAGACATGCGTTTCTCTCACCTCTGTAAGCTTTGATAAAATATGGCAACCGCTCATGTCCCATTTATCCAGAATCGGCAAAAGTGTTTTCATGTATGTGTACATGCTTCATCATAACAACATATGAGTAATATGTGTATGTATATCTCATTCTGTAGACAGTCAGAACATCCTGCTGGTCGTACAGCCTGTGAGAGCTTTTTTTTAAATTTAGTTTTGTTCTTTTTTTGTTCATCTCTGAGGGGTGGCTGACTTGTAGCTGTACTGTTTGTGTAAAAATCTGAAAATCTATAAATAAAATATCTTAAAAAATGAGGAGACATGCAACAAAGGTCAAAAACCAGATTTGAACCAGGGGTGTAGAGGTTAGGGAGACCGCTAGGCCTCAGTGGGGGGGTAACAGGTTTTGTTTTTATGAGTGACAGGGACAATGGATTGTTTCACAGCAGACATGTGGACATGTACAGACAGGTCCACAGTCCGGTGACGGTCCAGGGACCAATTTTAATTTTTCTCTTCACCTCACAATCGCAGGATGATCTGACAGATTACAGGGAGGAACTACACAGGCACCAACGTGTTTCCATAATCTGACGTAAACTAAGTAATGAAGTCAGAAAAATGTATTTATAAAATGCTCTTTCACCTGAACTGAGTTTGTTTTCATAGGCTGTCTTATTCTTCTAATTATGGCTTATAATACTGCTACTACTAATAATAATGATACAACTAAATCCAGCAGGGTGTCGGGACTTTTGGCACTTGAACCATAAATATAATGTTTGCAGACATGAGTGACACAAGGTGAAACTGTCAAACAGAAAGTTAACGGATCAAACTGGATGATGCAACTGAGCACAACTGAAAGTAAAAACAAATGCATCAAAACTTTAATAATAATTTAACATAAACTCAAACTCAAATTAAAGTTAACTCCTGCAGATTATATAACACAAACCCTCTGTGTCCTAAAGGAGCAGACAGGCTCATATTTTAACTCTGACTACAGATGTTTCTCCTCTCAGTGTCACGTTGGAACTTTATCATTATTATTATTATTATTATTGTTATTATTATTATCATTATGATTATTATTACTACACAAGTGAACCCTGCAGGGTGTCATGTCCTTAGGTATTAATACCTTTATTATAATATTAGCAGACATGAGTGACACAAGGTGAAACTGTCAAACAGAAACTAAACGGATCAAACTGGATGATGCAACTGAGCACAACTGAAAGTAAAATCAAAGACATGAAGGATTTAACTTAAAAAATTAATAATAATTTAACATAAACTCAAACTCAAATTAAAGTTAACTCCTACAGATTATATGACACAAACCCTCTGTGTCCTAAAGGAGCAGACAGGCTCATATTTTAACTCTGACTACAGATGTTTCTCCTCTCAGTGTCACGTTGGAACTTTATCATTATCATTATCATTATTATTATTATTATTATTGTTATTGTTATTACTGCACTTTGGTATTATAACCTTTAATAAAATATTAGCAGACATGAGTGACACAAGGTGAAACTGTCAAACAGAAAGTTAACGGATCAAACTGGATGATGCAACTGAGCACAACTGAAAGTAAAAACAAATGCATCAAAACTTTAATAATAATTTAACATAAACTCAAACTCAAATTAAAGTTAACTCCTGCAGATTATATGACACAAACCCTCTGTGTCCTAAAGGAGCAGACAGGCTCATATTTTAACTCTGACTACAGATGTTTCTCCTCTCAGTGTCACGTTGGAACTTTATCATTATCATTATCATTATTATTATTACTATTATTATTATTGTTGTTATTGTTATTACTGCACTTTGGTATTATAACCTTTAATAAAATATTAGCAGACATGAGTGACACGAGGTGAAACTGTCAAACAGAAAGTTAACGGATCAATCTGGATGATGCAACTGAGCACAACTGAAAGCAAAAACAAAAATTAAAAATTTAAGGTATAGATAATAAACTCTTATTATTATTATTATTATTATTGTTTTTATGTTTATTGGTATTAATGTTTCCTGGAAATATCAACAGCCAACCAGGTCTAAAATAACATCTGCCCAGATGTGGACACAGCCGTTATTAGAGCTGCAGCAGTTCAGTAATTGAAACAGAATAAATATGTTTATTTATTTCGGGTCATATATAGTTTACAGTGTTGTGGTCACATCAGCCTGTTTTGCCCTGTTGCATTTTATTTCTATAATAAAACATGACACACTCTGGCTGCTCTGATAAACGATGAGCTTTAACTCATTTTCATCAGTCCACAGATTTTCACTTCATCACAGGCGCTTGGTTCAGTTTTCTTTTACACACCAAACAAACAGCATATAAAATATTAATAACTATAAGCTGACAGTTTTCACTCAGAGCAGCTGTCAGGTGTTGTTGACCTGCTGACACTTTAAATGATCAGATAGTTTAAGGGGCTTTGGTCTGTCATTCACTGCCCGGTTACCTTTAGCTTCAGCACCATGGAGCTAACAGAGCTAACGTTAGCTTATTAACTGTGACACTTTGTAGAGACACACATTAACCCGAGCTGTCTCAGCGTCCTCTCGGCTTCACAGCTAACGTGTCCACACACACGGTAAAACAAAGCCAAACATAAGTGACTGTACCTGTCTCTGCTGAGGTCGACATAGCCATAGTGCTGCGGGGTTGGATGCTGATGCAACAATAACGTGTCCGGAAGAAGAACCCGGGTGCTATATACTAACAGTAGGAACCGGAACCACTGTGTTCGGACCTGAGAGCGGGGGGACGTTAATAACTGACGGTTCCTTCAGGCGGCGGAAGTTTGTGTTGTGTTGTGGAAGTCGGATGTGCTTCAAACTAAAAACCTGCCCCGTACAGGTGTTATATTTTAAACTCAGCGGTTAAATGCGGAGTGTAACGTTATTTATCAGTGCGCAGTAAATTAGAGGTAAAATGTCGAACCTTAAAGAGTCCATGGAGAAACTGACCCGGGTCTATGAGCGCTACACCGAGTATGTGAAGAGAAATCCAGCCGCCACAGCTCAGCTGGAGAGCACCGTGAGGACCCTGTCTTACCTGATCGCAGGTCAGTGACAGCAGCAGTTTACTCATGTTAATAATGCAGAACAACATGGCACACTGCGTCAAGGACTATATACAATATATATTTGTCAGTCACTGCGTGAAGCTCAACTTCAGATCTAACTGCAGATAACTTTGTTCCAGATCAGAGTTTAGTTTCGTTTTAAAGGAAGAGTTCAGATTTTCTAAAGTGCGTTATATGAGGTGCTTCTACACGAACCAACACAGCTGGAGTTCATCTCCTCACAACTCACACTATCTATGTTTATTTTTTATTTACTTTTTATTTAGTCATTTATTTCATTATTTCATTAGTTTTTTTCTTTACACTTTATGTCCATGATTTTTTTTTAAATTAATCTTAAGCATTCATTTGTTTATTCATTTTTCATTTTAATTAATAAAAGTAGAGATACCACTTTTTCCTTCCCGATACCGATCCCTGAACCTCAGGTATCTGCCGATACCGAGTACTGATCCGATACTAGCACGTAAAAAAAATGAATGGGCTATGAATTGTTGTATGTCTCAACTCCTAAAACTCTGTGTAAAATATTAAGAAATGAATACATAATAGTAGAATGAATGCCATAAAACTTTTTTTTATTATTATTATTATTATCCAGTGTTGACACAGATCAAGACACAGGTTAAAGTGCAGCCACACAATTTGGTAAAAAGACATTTTAAAGGCTACAGTAGAATGCTTTTTAAGCTCGGCTCCGTTTCCGTTTCGTTTGCCTGTAGCGTGCGCATGCGTAATGATGTGAGGCATTCTGTGGTATCAGATTGGTCATAGGCTGTACTCGCTGATACCTGGCATTTTAGGCATTGTTGGAGGCATTTCCGATACTGGTATCGGTACAACTCTAAGAAAAAGTAGGCCTATATCTCAGCATTTTATTAATTTTCGCAAAGAAAAATTTAAAAATTATCTTTAAAGTTTAGATTATAATGTAAAAAATTGGCCACCAATATTGTTAGACACTGGGCTGGAGCCTATCCCAGCTGACACTGGGTGAGAGGCAGGGTTCACCCTGGACAGGTCACCAGACTATCACAGGGCTGACACATAGAGACAGACAACCATTCACACTCACATTCACACCTACGTGTACAGATGTGACATCATGTCAGTCTGGTCAGAGAGTGAATCAAAATCTTGGAGTTTACATTTAATTCTTGTGAAGAACTTTGTTGTGATGTCCTCATATGTGCTGCACTGTGGCAGGAAGTGTTGCTCTGTCTCCACCTGTCTCTGAGGACAGAGAGGACACGGCCTGTCCTCTGCCTGTGTCTGTCTGTCTCTACGTCCAGGCTGTGACATCACTGAGTCTGTGCATAGTCAGTGTCTTTCTCAGTTTCTGATGTGTCACAGCGGTCAGATAGTTTGCCATCGTGTTCTGTCTGTTTAGGGACAAACAGCACTGAAGTGTGTTTTGGGTTTTTTTGTGATAGATGTCCAACAGCTGATGGAGTTTTCTCTTTCTTTAGCTATAGTTAAGTTGGGCTGGATTGTGTGAGGGTCGTCCTGATGTGCTGACGCAGGAGGTGAGCCTCAGGACCAGCTGACTGAGAGGACTCCTCTCTGTAATGGGAGGAGTTGGAGTCACTTGTTTTTAGCTGTTTGTAGAATTTGATTGCTCTTTTTTGAATCGTAATTAAAGTGGAAATTAGCAGAGTTCAGCTCGGTATCCATTGTTAGGGGTGTTCCGCTGGACTCTGAGTATACAAATCTCAGTGTGTAGGACTTCAGTTGTGTGTTTGTCCCATTTTTCAAAGTCTTGATTTACAAGATAGTCTGTTGTGTCACTGACGCCGTCCACAGCAGCACATTGCTTAGCTTTAATGTCAGACTCCAGTCTGCTTCTCCAAACTGGAGACGTGCTGACTGACATCAACACTGACTATGGATAAATGCATCTCACAGCCTCACTTCAGAAAATCTGAACTATCCCTTGAACTTGTAAAAACATGAAACCAGCTGCTTGTTTGTTTTGCCCTTTTTCTTCAGCACCTAATGAACAACATGTCATGACTCGTGTTTTTCAGGGCGATTTGCAGATTCCCATGAAATATCTGAACTAGGTAAGGAAACAAAGGAAACCAGTTAGCTCATCACAGACACAGTATCACACCAGTATCAGCTTTAATGTACACTGAAGAAATATGTTTAAAGTTTCAAGTTTATGTCATTTATATAGCACTTTAAAAACAAAACAGGTCGTGCACCAAAGACAGACATATACAAGCACATACAAGCAAAGACGTAACTGTGCAGAGATGAGTTAAACCAGATTAAAATAAAACTAGTTTCAACACAGTGTAAACACAGCAAATCTGATTAAAAAAGAAAACATGTCAAAAACAATTAAAACCCAGAGAATAAAATGGGTCTAACAGACTCAACCTGTCCAAGTGTGAATGCAACACTTTTGTTTTTGTTCCTATTTTTCACAGGTTTAAGTTTAAGATCTTAAAGAGACTTTTTATTCACTCAGTAGATACATGTCTCTAAACTTTGGTCACAAATGTGTTAAAATCTGTGTCAGTGAGCTCTTCTCCTTTTCAAAGATAATCATGCACCTGATGGGAACAGCATCACCACCAGGTGTGTCTCAGGATGGTCACAATAAAAGGAAACTCTAAAATGTGATGTTTGATCACAGCACAGTGACACAGATGGAGCGTGACTGCAGAAATGTCCACCAGAGCTGTTGACTGTCGAATGAATGTTTATTCCACCACCATAAAACGTCTCCAATGTTGTTTCTGTGAATCTGGTTGTACATCGAACTAGTGGTGGGAATCTCTAGGCACCTCATGATTCGATTCAATTCCGATTCCGAGGGCAACGATTTCGATTATAAAACGATTCTTGATTATAAAACAAGCCAATAAGAAAATTTACACTAGATATTGAACAACATTATTGTAATAAAGCTGGGAATACATATCCAGTGCATACAAACTCTATTACTTACTGTGGTTGAGATGACTACACTCCACCGGTCCATCCTGCTCATCCACAAATCTCAGCGGGACTCTCCTGTCCCTCGTCGACCTCCTCGACATTTCTCCTCCAGTATTTACAAAACTATAACTGACTATAGTTCTATCTATGAACTATAAAAACACGTACTATTGCAAAAAAGACGAACGATGGCAAAACTACGAACTATGGTGAAAACACGACGAAAACACTCAAAAGCTCTCAAAAAAACACAAATACTATTATTTACAACACTATTTACAAAGAAAACGCCACCCAGACTCCGCTAAATCTCTCCAACTTGCACTCTCCTCGTCAGCTGTCACTCTCCTCCTGCTGTGCTCAATTCCCTCCCCTCCTCCACAGGTAATGACGTCACTACCGTAATGTACCGTATATATCGCTTTCAGAATCCATTGGAATTACGTCGATAGTGTGAATGGTTGAGGAGTTACGGTAATTTGAAAAATAAAAATGAAAATAAAATTGATTGAGTTTTCCAAATCGATGCTCGCATCGTTCAAGACAGAATCTCGATGCATCTAAAAATCGATTATTTCCTCACCCCTACATCGAACTGACCTCACAACTGCAGACCAGAGCAGGCGATCCTGCAGGTGAAGACGCTGTATGTGGAGGTCCTGAGCTGGTGTGGTTACACGTGGTCTGCGCTTGTACTGCCAAATTCACAAAATCAAACCCTCTGTGTCACTGTGCTGTGATCAAACATCACATTTTAGAGAGTCCTTTTATTGTGACCATCCTGAGACACACTTGTGTAGTAACGATGCTGTTTCATCAGACACACCTGTCAGATGGATGGATGTTCTTGGAAAAGAAAAAGTGCTCATTGAAACAGATTTTAACAAATTGTGTCCAGAATTTGAAAAGAAATGTGTCTACTGAGTGAATGAAAACGTCTCAAATCTTTAACTTCAACCTGTGATAATGGGAGCAAAAACAAAAGTGTTGGATTTAAATTTTTATTTAGTGTACTTCGTTATAATTTCGTATCACATGTACATTTTCAATTTGATCAGCTTTTACAAAGTAGTTTGAACTTCTTTTTTGCAGCAGCTTTGGTTAACCAGATCATAAGGATTTCCCTCTCGGGCAGCTTTGCTGTAGTTCAACTTCTTCATGTGTAAAATCATAGGTAGCTTTCAGAGTAGCTTCCCCAACACTGCATGATTGTACAAAGGATGATGCATGATGAATATATATTGATAAACTTTGTGTTTATTTCAGTGTACTCTGCCTCCAACCTGCTGGTGCTGTTTAACGACAGCATTCTGCGCAAAGGGCTGAGATGTGCCTTCCCTGTGGTGAGCACCGCTCGACTGTTCTCCAATCAGCTCAGATCCATTTACATAAATGCTTCCTGCACTTCCTGCAATGCTTCCATTGAGCTTCAGATCATTTTTAACACAAGAGTGAGACTGAACTCCCAAATGAGGATTTTACTCCATCACATGTATAAATAGTGACAAAATGTACTCGGATGATACTTGGACTTGTAAAAAGTAAAGTACCTGCACCAGATACTTGTTTCATTCAGTATTTGACTCAACACTACTGATTTGTGTTCAGACAGTACGACACAAACACACAGACACACACACAGCAGCTAACAGATAAACATTCATGCACCTTCAGTGTCTCAGCTCACAGCAGTGTCAGCGAGGCAGGTTGTTCCAGGCTGAAGCTCTTCTCCATCTAACAGTCTGATGGCAGTAAAGTGACATGTAGACTGAAGGTTGAAGTTGTGACTCATGCTCCCGCTGTGTGTTCAGTCTCTGTCTCAGCAGAGACTCCTCACCTGGCTCTCCGTGTTGGAGTACATGGAAGTCTTCCTGGAGATGGGAGCCTGTAAGCTGTGGGGAGACGTTGGCCGCTGGCTGGTGATCGGACTCATTCAGATTTTTAAGTACGGCTTTGCCCTCTGGTGACCTGAACTCAGCTTCATCTCTTTCTCAATGTCTTCATTTAAAATGACAAAATGAACGTACACTACATGGGCAAAAATATGTGGAAACAGACTGTGTGCTTGTGTTTGAGCAGTTTGGGTGATATTTTAGACAATGGTGTGCTTCCAACTGTGGGTCAACGGTTTGGTCCTGTCCTGTTTCAGCATGAGAGCGTCCCCTGGAACCTCCCGTCTACAAAAGGCTTGAGACGCGGCCCTGTCGTGGGCTCAGCTCAGGTTCCAGAGTTACTCTCTTATCCTGAAGCCTCCTTAAGGAATCTGATCTCATTTGCTTCAGTGGTGGTTGCGGCCACATGCCCTTGGCGGCGTCGACCCCAGCAGGATTTGAACCCTGGACCCTCCACATGGAAGACAAGTGCTCTAACCACTACACCAGAGGCACCTTTTTGATTGGCTAATCTATTATGGACTAATCTTTGTAGCTCTGGTGTCTGAATGGAAGCAACTCTCTGCAGCAGGTTTTAAAATCTGTTATCCATCTTCATCCTCTTATCCGGAGCCGCATCTCGAGGGCAGCAGGCCAAGCAAAGCACCCCAGACATCCCTCTCCCCCGAGGTGTTCCCAGACCAGATGAGATCTATAATCCCTCCAGTGTGTTCTGGGTCTGCCCCGGGGCCTCCTACCAGCTGGACCAGGAGGATCCTGATCAGATGTTGAACCACCTCAACATGAAGGAGCAGCGGCTCTACTCCGAGCTCCCTCCAGATGTCTGACTCCTCCCCCTATCTCTAAGGCTGAGCCCAGACACCCTACAGAGGAAACTCATTTCAGACGCTTGTATCTGTGACCTCATTCTTTCAGTCACTACCCAGAGCTCATGACCATAGGTGAGGGTTGGGACGCAGATGGACCAGGAAATCAAAAGCTTCAAATCTTTTAGAAAGACTAAAATGAGGACGGTGACGGCAGGTATAAATTATTCCAATGTTGATGTTCAGCTGTCGCATACAGGTGTCCACATACTTTTGACCGTGTAGTTTATCAGCATTAACAGATCTTTAATACACAAAAAGAGTAGCTCAGTTTAAAGTCTGCTTTGTTTTATATCATTTATTATTGTGTTGATTTGAATTGTTTCAAGTTTTAAGAGGTTTTTTGTTGTCATAAGAGTCGCCCACTTCCTGTAGCAGTGTGACATCATCTGTCTCCTCTCTCTGACCACATTTTCTTCAGGTCAGTTTTTCGCCTTGTGCTTCTTCTGTGGTACAAATCTGGCATCCAGACTTCGCCTCCCATAATCCCCCTCGACAGAGGAGCAGAATTTGCCAGTGAAGGTCAGTTATCCTCTCTTCCTCTTCCTCTTTCTGTCCGTCACCATAACACTTCTTTAAGGTTATAAATGTGTTTACAATTAAATTCACCTCAAAGTGGTGAAAAAAATCAACCTGTGCTGCTTTAAACTCAGTGATGTTAGTGTCAGCACCGAATGAGATTAAACTGTGTTTCCTTTCCTCTTCTCCGCAGATGATGGGAACAGGGAGCAGTCAGGTGACACCTGCTTCGTGGGTCAGAGGTCAGGACGTGTCATCAGACCACTAGGCAGCGGTGAGACCAGATCGAACTTTACATTCAAATATCAGATTCTTTAAAGTTTCACGTGCCTTAATATTAGAGCCATTTGAGCTTATTAAGCTTCAGTGTGACTGAGTGTTGGTGTCGGGTTCGTGACGGGATCTGAAACAGGAAATATCCCGTTTCCGTCCAAACAAAAGCTCCTAAGTACCAGAAACACTTGGAGCTGAATGATGGCAGACGGCCAGGCTGCACGTACGCTGCTGTGAAGACTGTTTAGGTTTCATGGTCACATCAGCTTCTGTCACTACCTCACAGAAAAACAACAGATGACTCCTCAGGTGACTGTCCTTTATCTCTTCTCTCACTCAGAAGGTGGATTATTAACAACCAAACATCAACTTTAACACATTTCATGAAACAAATTTAGCCGTTTAGTTGTGTTAACAGTGTTTGCACTGCTCTCGAGTCGCCAAGAGGTTTGACGTTTGGATAAAAACTTCCTACGAGGAATGAAAAGTGGTCTTTAAATGTTTGTCTAACCTTCATTAACACTCTGTTGCCTCCACTCAGGGTTCTTTATTTGCAAACTGAAAATGTGCATAAAAAGAGTTGGATAGAAACACACCTGCTGTCATTGTTTACTGCAGGCGTGTCCAAAGTCCGGCCTCGGAGCCAATCATGGCCCACGGACACATTTTAAACAGATATCACTTTGCATTTTTTGCGTTCAGCATGCAGCGAGTAGGAACTACGCAGGTGGAACTAATGTGTCTTCATAAACAGAGGTAAACAAAAAAACAAACCGTCACGTAACAGCATAAGACTTAAATAAAACACAGAACAACAAGTCAACAACTACAGTCAGTGATCATGATCCATCAGTGAGTAAATAAACAATAAAACAGAGGAAAACAAACTGAGCTGTGAACAGTGAACGCCCTACAGGTTGTCTCGTGACAAACGATGACAAAATGTCTGCCGCCTGTTAAGTACAAAGAAAATGTAAATCAGCTGTTTTGTTGATTTAATCGTTGTGTTTCAAGTTTTCAAACCAGGTCTGAACTTGACCCTGGGACCATGTTTAACAGAGAGTGACCTCACTGTAAATCACTGTTGTATTCTCTGACTCTTCGCGGTGAACTCATCCTCTTCTTCACCTCCTCTGGTCTCTGCTGTGTGTCAGCTCCCTCCCTGCAGGCGCGGCTGTGGGGAGCACCGAGTCAGACGAAGAGGAGGAGCAGCTTAAATGAAGAGAAGCTCCACAACAAACCGACTCAGCTGGGGCTCCAGGAGACGCTCGCCGAGTCTGTGTACATCGGACGGCCTCTTGTACACCGTATCCTTCCCTCAGTGTCACCCCAGTCCACAGTTACATCATTGAACACTGAACTAAAGGACACACACACACACACACACACACACACAGAACACACCTCTGCTGACAGCTGCACAGTCCTTTAAATGAGGCTTTATAATGAGACTCTGCAGAACTTTAATTTATAACCTTTCCAAGAAGTTTTTGTGGTCCTTGTTTTATTTAGAGGTGCTGCAGAAACAAAGTTAATTGTTGTTATTAATAAAATGAGTGTGGAGAGTTACAGTGACGTCTGCTGCAGCACCACAGTGTGAACTGAGGGACACCACCTGTCAACCCGTCCTGCATTATGAGTTTTGACCACTAGATGGCGAAGTAGGCGAGGCAGCTTATTTGCGTTGCACATTTCACACAGCGGGGGACACTCAGAGGGATCTACAGAGCAGTGACATATGAAACATAATAAAGGATTCAGATTTACAATGAGAGAGCAAAGAGATAAGATATAGAAGGTAAAACTGATTATTAAATTATTTACAATCATTTGAAATGATTCAAAATGGAGTTTAAGAGCTAAGGTTGAAGTCAGTACAGGGTGGACGAGGATTTGATGTGGCTGTGGGAATTTAAATCTGAGTTCAGGAAGGTGTCTTGTGTGACTCTCAGTTAGAAGTGAGAGGACCTCAAGGTGAGAGCTGACACACTGTCTGTCTGTCTGTCTGTGGCCCAAAGACAGTGATGTCAGTTTGATCTCTGTTGGTGAAACTTTTGATTCATCCAGTCACTGATTTGCTCAGTGACACAGATGTTCCACAGGTCCATAATCACCTGGTGAAAGTGATATGTATATCTGCATGTCATCTGTTATTGTATTATTTAGTATGATGTGTCTTGATGGAAGCTGGAGCTGCAGTTTGATGTCTTTAGATACAGAGCCAGCTGTGTGCTGTGAGAGCAGTGACGCTAAATATGGAGATAAAACACTTTTATTTAACCTATAAAAAGTCTCTCTGACCTTGTTTGTCACACAAACATTTAAAATATTAAAAAGTAAAAACATGAAAAGTGAGAAGATGTTTCTTGTACACACAGAGTGAGGAACAAATATTAATTATTGTATATTTGTACTGCAGTCAGTTGTTCCTTAACGCTGCAGTACTCTGCCTCGGACTCTGTGGGAAACAATCGTGGACGCCGTGGCTCGTCTCCGGAGTCCTGGAACTGTCCAGGTATGAACGCTCTGCCTGTGTAACATCAATCCTCATTCATCTAATATGCCCGTATAGAGGCAGCATGCTGTCACATCTAACTGGTGCATTAAGGGTTAATTTAAACCATACCAGAGCTGGTGACTGTTGGAACAGTGGAGAGACAAATTAAAGACAGCTTTTGTGAATTTTATTTTGTCTCTGTCGACTTTGAATGAAGTGAGTTTAATGATGGGGGCCCATAGAGACAGTGGGGCCCTCCAACAAAGCATTGGGTGGAGAATGGGCACTTTTTTATTTATTTATTTATATTATTTAACCTTTGTTTAACAAGGAAGGGTCCCATTGAGTTACAGTAACTCTTCTTCCAGGGAGTCGTGGCCAAGACTGGCGGCAAAAGTTACAAGTACACAAAAGACAACACAATGGACACATACTAAAACCACGAGAACACAAGTCTCACATACGAAACATACGAGAACACAAGTCTCCCATACGAAACATACGAGAACACAAGTCTCACATACGAGAACACAAAGTCAGTGAGAACACATTACAGTCAGTAAGACACATAACAAGGTAAAACGGACATCCTATTGAAAGGCACCAAGTTAGAAGCAGTGACACTGATCAATAAAGGTTGATTTTAAAAGGTTTTTAAATGTGTTGAAAGGTGGAAGTGACTCCAGATTTGAGGTGTTTTGGAGTTCATTCCAGGCGTGTGGTGCATATGAAGAGGAAGCTGTTTTACCGAGGTCTGTTCTTGTTGAAGGAGTGGTTAACAGGATTTTTTCTGAAGAACGTGAACCCTTATGAGCGACGGCCGCCTTAAAAATCTGTGTTTGAAGAGCTCTCGTTAAAGTAAAAACAGAGTCATCTGCTGTATGTGAGCTTGAAGAAAGGAAACCATCTCCTTCATGTTTATTTATTTTTGTAAAATAGTAAATATCTTCTGTAACAGCGTGATGTGCTTATACATAACTATACATCAAATACTCTATAAATCAACTATTAAAGTTCTTGTTATAAACCGATATGCAGTGATGATTGCTGGGTAATATGTACTTTGATGTTATCCAGTGTCAAGTCTCTGATCATGTGACAAGACGATACGTGCACAATAGCGTGCACTAGCGACCTCACACAGTCAGTCTGACTGCAGCGCTCTCTCTTGATACTCAGTCTCACCAAAACATGGACAGCAAGGTTGGGACATAATAATACAAAAATGAAAATGACCAGATTTACCCTTTAACTCAAAAACAGCAAAACCGTGATCATTGTTAGGTCAGTCTTTTTTCATATTTGGAAGTTTTTCAGTTTTAGACGTGTCTGAGTCCAGAGGGGACGCTGAAGAGTTTCTACCTGATATAATCTAACCTCCATGATTTGGAGGGAAAATAATGATACATGCTCATGTGTAAAATGTAGTTTAGATGAAATATGTCCAGTTGATCAGTACATGAGCGGCGAGGGAAACAAAATATTTTGGAAGAAGAGAAATGATTGTGAAAGTGTTCTGAACACGAGTTGAGCCACGCTGTCTGTCAACATGACTGATTTCCCACAGCTCAGAAAAACATCTCTGATTAGTTGAACCAGAATCATGACGCGCGATGAGAACATGAAAGTCGCCTGACGAGAAGCTGCTCGTTTGTTTTAAGATTTCTATCAGACTTGGCAAGAAAACAAAGATATCTGTCACTTCAGGATCTTCTTCCTCTTTTGTTCCTCTCTCACAGTGTGAGAAGTTATTCCTGTTCTGTGTCCTTCCTCCTGCAGCTTCGCCGTGCTCAGTGATGCTAAATTCCAAAATCGATGGGAGAAAGCTGAGATGAGGAGGAGGACCTTCCTGCTGCTCTACTACCTCCTGCGTTCACCCTTCTATGACAAATACTCTGAGTAAGTTCGTCTGGATGTCTCAACGGTGACGTGTTGTTATGAGGACGAGAGAATCTGCACAGTCAGGGAGGCAGCTGATGATCAGCTCTGTTCATCAGTTAATGTTTTCAATTCAGCGATTTGTTGTTTCGTCTAAAATGTCAGAAAAGTTTGGAAGAAAAATAGATATCATAATTTCCCACAGCCTAAAATGATGGCTTGAATTTGCTTGTTTGGTCCAATGATCAGCCCAAAACCCAAAATATATTCAATGTACACTGTTATGTAATACACTCACCGACCACTTTATTAGGTACACCTGTTCAACTGCTCAATAACACAACGTGGCAGCAGCTCATTAACATTTAGTCATGTAGACATGGTGAAGACGAGCTGCTGAAGTTCAAACGGAGCATCAGAATGATGAAGAAAGGTGATTGAAGTGACTTTGAACGTGGCATGGTTGTTGGTGCCAGACGGGCTGCTCTGAGTATTTACTGGGATTTTCAGCACAACCATCTCTAGGGTTTACAGAGGATGGTCCCAAAAAGAGCAAATATCCAGTGAGCCAAAATGCCTTGTTGATGCCAGAGGTCAGAGGAGAATGGCCAGACTGGTTCAAGATGATAGAAAGGCAACAGGAAGTCAAATAAGCACTGGTTCCAACCAAGGTGTGCAGAAGAGCATCTCTGAAGCAACAACACCTTGTCCAACCTTGAAGCAGATGGGCTACAGCAGCAGAAGACCACACCAGGTGCCACTCCTGTCAGCTAACAACAGGAAACTGAGGCTACAATTCACCAAAACTGGACAATAGAAGATTGGAAAAACCACATTCAGATGGAAGCATGGATCCATCCTGCCTTGTATCAACGCTTCAGGCTGCTGCTGGTGGTGTAATGGTGTGGGGGAGATTTTCTTAGTACCAACTGAGCATGGTTTAAACACCACAGCCTACCTGAGTATTGTTGCTGAGCGTGTCCATCCCTTTATGACCACAGTGTACCCATCTTCTGATGGCTACTTCCAGCAGGATAACGCACCATGTCACAAAGCTCACATCATCTCAAACATGACAATATGGACCAACATCTCTGAGGAGTGTTTCCAGCACCTTGTTGAATCTATGACACCAAGAATTAAAAAGGAGGTCCAACCTGGTACCAGCAGGGTGTACCTAATAAAGTGGCTGGTCAGTGTACATTGAATGCACTGATATAAAACAGAAGAAGGCATAAAATTGTCACATTTAGAAGCTCAATCCAGAGAACAAAGCTCAGCTTAAAGATGACCTCAATGTTTGTCATAAACATCAGTGATTGATTTTCTGCCACCTGACTCATCAGTTCATCGATCAGCCTGTTTGAGACACATCAGTCTGAATAAATGCAGGTTTAAATATTTGCAAAATATCAGAATCATACAGTAAACGGTGCTCTAACAGTTGTGACTATGTCTGTTTGATGTGCAGGGAAAAGATTCTGTTCCTGCTCAGACTTCTGGCTGATCACGTTCCAGGAATCGGCCTCGTAGCACGTAAGTACTGAAGTCATGTGACCTCCATGATGCTGACGAGGGTTGTAACAGTACTACAAGATTTTCACTTTACGATAACCGTCAAAGAAACAGTTTCACTGTATCACAGTATTACAGAATTTATATCATCATTCAGAACGATCCTTAAAGGGTTGAAAACAGAAGAGTTATTGTTGGCTAACAAAGGTGTATTGCTATAACTGAAACTTGAAACCATTTTTGAAAAATGGACGGTAGGCAACGGTTCTGTTGGTACCATCCACAACTTCTACTGTGAGAACAGAAAAAAGTGACTGAACTGAATCGAACCGGACTGCTCGGTGGAAACAGGGCTTAAAGGGATAGTGCACCCAAAATGTAAATTCAGCCATTATCTACTCACCCATATGCCGAGGGAGGCTCAGGTGAAGTTTTAGAGTCCTCACATCACTTGCAGAGATCCAAGGGGAGAGGAGGTAGCAACACAACTCCACCTAATGGAGGCTGACGGCGCCCCAGATTCAAACGTCCAAAAACACCTAATTGAAACCACAAAATATCTCCATACTGCTCGTCCGTAGTGATCCAAGTGTCCTCCCCTCTCCCCTTGGATATCCACAAGGGATCTGAGGACTCTAAAACTTCACCTGAGCCTCCCTCGGCATGAGATGGATGCAAGGTCACAGTGAGCTTTGACCACTGAAATCCAATCAGTTCATGGTTGAGTCCAAGTGTTTTGTTTTCCACAGCGTCCTGGTTTTTCTGGAGTCAGGGTCGTATTCACACAGTGAGAATTAATTCCACTAACAGTGCGTTGGAACAGAAGTAAAGCTCTTCTCTTTCAGCAGCAGCATGATTATATTTATATTGAACATACTGCTGTGTGTGTGTGTCCAGGCCCTCTGATGGATTACCTCCCCACCTGGCAGAAGATCTACTTCTACAACTGGGGATAAAACCTGCCGCCATCTTTGATGGTCACAAGTCGACGAGGGCAACGGTGAGACCGGAGCTGTCAGGCCCAGGGACGGAGACACTTTTTTTAATTCCCCAAAAATCAGAGTAAAGACGTGGAGATGATTACCACGTCCTTGATCCTGACACTACAGAGCTCTGCTGTGACTCGTACTAAAAGAAAAGACTTGCCTCGTGCATCAAATGTCGGAGAACTTCATTCTTTGAGTCCATGATTGGTGCTGCCATCTGTGCTGTGATTAGTTTGCTTCTTGCATTGACAGTTTTATAACATGTGACTGAATAACTCTGTGAGCGACGTTATCGTTTCATTCCATCGTAAAAGCAGTGTTTTTATCTGTCGAGGTCGAGATCAGGCGCCAGCTGAGCTCTTAAAACTGAGAAGCACATCATTCAAGTTGAGCAGCAGCTCATCTCCACCAGCACGGATCTGAATTTCCAGTTGATCTAGTTAGAGGGTCTTGATGCTGAATAGAGGGAGCGCACACACACACACACACACACACGACTGAACAGCACCACAGACAACACATTAAACATGATGGAAACTTGTGAGACAGCAAAAACAGGTTTAAGACTCCATGTGTGTGTTTGTGTGTGTGATGACATGCGATTGACGAGAGCGAGCCCCAGGTTTGAAATCTTTATTAACATACTGAATAAGTTTCTTTTTGTAGCCTACAAATAAATAGTTGAACATTTCATCCTTTCAGTTGACGTTTGTTACTTGTTGAAGAGTTGATGTTGGGTGGAACACACACACACACACACACACAGTTGTCATGGCCACGCTAGGAAAAATATGACACTCTGATCTATCAAAGAACTTTACAGACCGGTTCCCAGAACTCTCTGCTGTCGAGACACGTCGTTCTGTCGCCTGATGAATGTAAAGTCTGCCGGGAACTGATGAGAGAGGGGTTCATACTTGTGTTTGTGTGGAAGCTCATTCACGTCTGTCATTTAAAAAAAGGTCCTGTAAATAATACACTTTCTCAAAGTGTTGACTCATCTGAAAATACTGAGAAACTCTTAAAATTCTTATCTTGAAATGACGACTTTGTATCGACTTTGTAAGAATGGAAAACTCTCAATACAACGAAACTTCTGCAGAGTATTGACTTGTCTTGAAATAATGACTTAAATACTTCAGTATTAATGTATGGTAATACGTAAATATAATTAGAAACTCAATTAATGACTTGTTATAATGACTTAGTGTCTCACGATAAGGGAAACTCTCAAAATAGACTTAAAATAACTTTGTAGCTCAAAAGAATAAAAAACTAAAAATCCGAAACGATCAATAAAAACTTTTGCAGAGTATTGACTTGTCTTGAAATGATTTCAAAATAATGAAACTCTCTTAAAATATTGACATAATATATGAATATAATTTGAAACTCAAGTAATTATTTCTCAAAATAATGACGCAGTATTTCAAAATCATAACTTAATATTTCAAAAATAAATACTAAGACGAAGTTCTGTCATTTTGAGTCATTAATTTTTAGATTAATATTTTTGAGAATTCTTCGCCATTATTTCAAGTTTAGTTTTGGGCAGTTTCTCTTTATTTTAAGATATGAAGTCATTTCAACTTCAGTGTGTGTTTGAGGAAGTTTTGTCATTTTGAGATAACACCTCATTTTCAAACGCTGAGCCACTATTTTTGAAGTTAACTCAATATTTTGAAACACTAAGTAATGTTAGAATTTCAGTGACTCACAGGTTTAATTTCATCACATGGGCAGAAATGGACTTCCACACATACGCGACACATTTTGTTGTAATAACAGTGTTTGATAAATATACAATAACTCTCCTTCTCCTAAAGACAGATTTATCTCTGCCTCATCATCATCATCATCATCATCATCATCAGTCATAGGCACTGTTCTCGTGTTTACAGCTGGAGGATCGGGATATTTTTCATTTGCTGATTCGTCCTAAACTGAGCAGATAAAAATGTAAACTGAAGACGGCAGTCTCTTAAAATAAAGTGTTAATCTGCTGAGTTTCAAAAGGCAGCGATGACCAAACGTTTCAGAGTGGAGGTGCGTGGAGGCAGACTTCCGATTCAACCAGCAACATGTTACAGTTTGTAAAATGAAGATGCATAGTCAAAGTCATGGATTTATGGGCTGGGACGTCACAGTTCTGTCTGACGTCTCTGAACATAGACGCATCTTTAATTTTTAAATGACACATTAAGCTCATGAGATGTGTCGTACTTTAAAACTACAGTTTGGGTTTAATCCCCCTTAATTTAAAATCTCTGGTTCCCCTGCACCGTGTCTTCTGTTGATGGTTCCAGTCTCTGCGCTCACCACTGACTGGGGTTAACGTTTATATTAAAAAGACAGATTATAAATGAGCAGAGCAGCAAACTGTTGATGTTTCATTATATTTTCTTTCACCCAGACAGAAATGTTTAGTTCCAAGCTCACAAACCGTCTGAAACTGCAGAGACCGCTGCTGTCAGTGCTTCATGTGACAGAAAACAAACTCTACTGAGAGTGAACAGCAGTGACTTGAACACTGAACAGCAGTGACTCGAACACTAAATGCAAACATGGTGGATTCTTGTTCAAATTAACGCTGAAAATATATACTGCACCTTTTTAATATCACAATAAAACAAAAAAGACATAAGCATAAAATATCTGATAATAAGAATCAAAAACACTCTGATTTATGTAGAAGGAATAAAATATAGTCGAATTAACTCTGACGTCATCTTGAAAACTAAGACCAAAATAATTCTCGACAGTAAATCACAACTCTTGGTTTAGAAAAAAACAAACTACACCCTGCGATGGTTTCCTTTATGAAAATAAAACTCAAGAGTCTGCTAATGTGGATGAGAGAAGAAAATACTGTCTCACTCCTGTAAAAGTGTCTCTACAAGACGACGGGACAGAAGGACGATTTATTTTCCCCATGCAATCCTTTCTGCTTCCCGTCTCCATCTCGTCTGCTCCGCCCAAACGCACGTGTCAGTCAGGAGGCTGGTTGGCTCTTCACAGGCGTCAGTTAGTAAGTCTTCCCACAGGTCGGTGCTGCGCTCTCCGGGCGGGTCAGTAGGAGCCGTAGCGATCCTGAGGAAACGTTAAAGGAAGGAGAAATATGAGTAAACGCTCAGAAACAGCACCGTCACACAGATCAGCTGATGTCGAGTTCACACTGCACGACTTCAGCCCTGATTTTCTGTCTGCCAACAGTTTTCTGTGCTCCTGACAAAAGCCACGAGATCAGAGGCAAAGTGGCGTGGGCTCAGCGCTCGCATATGAGCGCTCAAGTACTACGTGTGAACCGTTCAGAGACTAAAGCTGCGAGTCTTGCACATGCTTCACAGACACATGTCAGATATCTAACATGCCACATCCAAACTGATAAGTTCTTGTTTCAGGAATAATCTCTGTCCATACTTACACAGAGAAAACGCATATCGCATGACTGTTCACGTACACCAGGCACACGTGTGCCACTGAAACAGGGAGCAGGTTGTCTCCTCTACAGCTGGTTGCTTAGTTAATTAAGACCAGAGATTTCTTTGCTCAGACCGACAATGAGGTGGAGCTGTTACTGAAAATAACAAGTATAAGGTGGTCAAGGTGGCGGAGAACAGACTGGGAGTCGTTATGGCAACAAAATAAAGTGGTTCTGGGAACATTATCCATCGCCAGAGGAAGCCATGGTGATGGAAAAGGAGTAACCTCACAAGATGGATGAAACCAGAAAAGGTTTGTGGACCATGCTGTAATGTTTAGACTTGAGATGTCGTGACTGATGGACCCAATCAGGAGGCGCACGCTGGTGCCTACGTCATCATTTCCACAAGTATCTGTTCCTGCCCGTCCAGACTGAAACACAACCCAGAGTTAGAATGGACGAGGACAAGGAATATCCCGAGCTTAACGACCCACAGTCCCGTCACTATAAGGTCAACATCCAAAAAGATACTTCCTGTTGAGTCACAGCTCTGGAGATCAGCTCTACAGGTGAGACATCAACTTTAATTAGTGGCTGTTCACTCATGATCTGAAGCTAACGCAGGGGTGGAGGAAGAGCAGGTCTGTCAGCAAAAGAAGTTATAACTTAGTGTGTTCGTCTGTTGATGAGCTGCAGCGTGATGCATCCACTATGTAGAGGTAGTGTAAATGTCCGGAGCTGTTGGCAAGCTACAGCCAATGAAAACACAAGGCTGAGTGTAACCTGGGAGAGAGGTCGCTGTAAGACAGCAGGGTGTGTGGTGGTGTGTGAACGAGGCACTGAAGAAGATGCTGACTCTGCTGATGTCTCACCTGGATTGTATTCATGACACCGTTGGCGAGGACGGCCATCTTGCCCGCTACAGTCTTCACTCCTTGTTTGAACTGTGCGATGTCTGGGCCGGAGGGCAGCACGCTGTCGAAGCCTGGAGCTCTCCCTGAGAGGACGACAGGAAGTGGAGAACATTTAGTGTCACATCAATGACATGAATAAGGTTTGTCTCTGTGTGAAGGGAACCTTTGAAACAAATATGGATTAATCCGCTGCTAAAAATAGTCCCTAACAAAGTGACTGTTTCCTGTTCCTGTGAGCAGCTGTTAAAGGAAATAATGAGACTTTTTTAAAACATCAAACTGCTCACAGATGTATTAAGATCTGTCCTCAGTAGGAACCAGCAGGCTCTGAGCTGAGCGTCACAGACACACACTCTTAGAACACTTTGGTCTCTTCACGTGACTTAAACATTAAGAAAACTAAAGCATAATGCCAGCAAACAAACAAAGAGGCGTTACCTTTATGGTCGCTGCCGTCCCCAAACAGGTCAGCTGAACTGATGGAGGTGTTTCCAGACATGGTCTCCAGTCTGGTCTTTGCATCATACTGAGAGAAGAAGAAACAACAGTCAACACCTGGGGACCACGAGGGAACAGGAAGTGCTAACATGCTAACTCATTCCAGGTTTTAGGACTCACTCCTGCACTTCTGTTGCTTTCAACATTTAGTCGCCAAAGATTTGAGATCTGAATGTCAGCTTTATGTAGAGTTTAAGAGTTTACTTAGTATTCCACAACTAGTGGTTCTCAATCTTTTTTAATAACGCACCACCTTTGAAACATTTCTTAAAGTCCAGCGCCCCCTGACCAGCACAGCACAGATCTAAACAAGTAGTAATACAACACTGTGCCATCACTGTCAGATTTAAACAACAACCTCGTATCCAAAAAATGCTACATTTCACATTTTTAGAATCCGTAACTAAAGTTATGGCAAACCAATTTTTTGTCATACAGTAACACATTGTTGTTGCACTGAGCTGCGTCTTTTTGATAAGATGCACTTACAGTTTGATGATAGAATTATTTTTTAAATTATCATTAAAATATCTCATGTACTCCCCCTCAGGGTACACTGACCCCCATGTGACAAACACTGACGTAAACTGAGATGAAGTTAAAGGTCGTTCACCTCTGCGCTGCTCTCCCGACCAAAGAACATGTCCGAAGAGATCGCCTTAGCGTTAGCAAACTTCTGCCTGGCCTCACTCGACTCCGACACCGGAGCTGACACGTCGGCTTTTCTTCTGCTGGGAAGTCTGGACCCAACACAAGAGCACACATCAGAGCTGCACCCGGTCCAGGGACATGCACGTCTTATTCTTATTATTTCACAAAATACTGACAAAGACAGTGCGTGTGTAGATACCTCTCTCCGATTGGCTGAATACTAGAGATGGTGACCTCCTCTTTGGGGTCCTCTTTCTCCAGAGCCCAGGAGGTGGTAAAGGAGGCAGTCCCTCCCTCGGTGTCCCACCTGGATCCAAAACTGTCTCCCACTGTAAACGGGTTGTCCTTATATCTGAGACATCAGACACAGAGGATTAGTCACAGCGTCCCTGCTGCTCTGAGACGTCACAGTCAGAATCCTGTTTACTGCCAGGTCGGTTTTCACATATAAGGATTCTGCTTTGGTGCATTGGTGCACAACAGAAACATGTTTAGAGGAAATGAATCTAAGTATCAAAGCCAGTGTTGCAGTGTGTTGTGAGACACGAACAGGCCTCGATCAGACAGAACGTGCTGAAGCAGCCTGTGGCGGCGTTTTGTGTTTGTTGTTTTTAATGAGTGAGGCGTTTTGCTCGCTCCTGTACGTTGCTGAGCGCCTCGTGTTTTAACACTCTATGCGCCTCGTGTTTTTGCAGGAGCACCCTGAACACCTTGAGCTGAAAAAACTTCATCTCAGCAGAAAAAGCGTCAAATGTCATCTGTGTTTTTTCCTGTTGTCAAATCAGATGAACTGAAAGGCGGAGCCTCTGTGGTGGAGGTAACAACAAGTCAGCAGAGCTTCATACATGGTTTGTGTAAGCTCACTTTCACCAGCGCCCTCGTAAAGCTGCAAGACACATCTGAACAAACTCCAGTCTCTGCTACTTTATAACATTTTACCAGCTGTCATCAGGCCCCATGACTGACAGCAGGTTGTCAAACTGTCCCCAAGTCATCCTGAAAGAAGCCTTGAACCGACTATCATCCAGGCGAAGCTCCTGTCAGTGGCACTTCCTGTGATGTCTCCTCTTTCTGAGGGTCTCATGGACCCACACAGATCTCTGTTTCCATGTGTCCAACGTCCTGTTTGGGAACAGCTTCTTACATTGAACCAGAGCCAGAGAGATTACTGTCCGCCTGTCTGTCTTATGATGCAGATTTTAAGGTACGCTGAGTTTACGTCTCAGCAAAATGGCAGTAAAGCTCAGGACAGCTGACTCAGTGGTTGCCTACAAACGACAGCAACAAATAAAAAGATGCAGAAAGTTGCTCTGTCTGAAAGGGGCAGGCTTCAACGAGAACGGCAGATCAGTTCTGTCTGATCGTGGCCGAACTTATTTAAACTGAAGCAGATGTAAACGGAGGTGGACAGATAAGCAGGCGTCCTTTGAGAGGCGTCATACTTACTTTGGGGGTCCAGAGGTGAAACCCGGCTCATCAAACATGTCCAGTTTGGAGCGAGAGGAGGACTTGACTCCCACGGGAGTCTCCTGCTCGATCACCTGCATCTCTGACATCACTGAGTGGGACACAGCACTGAAACAGGACACACACACACACACACACATACTCATATTTAGAGATGAATTAAAGGCTTCTGTGATGTGATGATTACTCACACACTAGTGCTGCACGATTTGGTAAAAATGTGAGATTGCGATTATGGTGGACAATATCGCGATTTGCGATTACAATATAATTACAATAAAATGTAATAAATAAATGGTATCATGAGTCTTGTTGCTTGACTCAGTGTTTCCCTACATTATATCAGGGGGCACTGACCTGACATAGTTATTGTTATGGACAGACAGTGTGTCAATGACCATCAACAGACTGAGCACAGTCAAACATGCTGCTCACACAGCAGCGCAGCACGGAACTGTACACACAGCGGAGCGAGCCTGTGTTGCGTTCAGGCGTTGTCACGTAAATGACAAATTCCAGCGCCATAGCACAACACAGCAGCATGTCAAGTGGGCCGAAACCAAGCAAAATTGCTCAATTTTTCCATGATTTCCCTGTGACACTGACAAATGTTTGCTTAACTGTGCTTGGATGTTGTTTATGAGGCTCTAGCGGCGTTCAGTTGTCTCTTTGTCTTGAACGTTACACGGCTCGGCTTTCTCTCACATGCACTCTTCCTACTTTTCCCTGTGCTGTGCTGTCTCAAGTGCTGATATAGATTGGTCGTGTTGCCGCGGGACGTGGTGACTTTAACTTTTAAACTTACACAGCACGTCTTTCTGTTCAACATCGCCGTACCTGAATCCAAAGTATCGCCATGTGATAGACATTTTTTTCGCCACCAACTCAGCCTGTTCATGGTCGAGCTCATGCTCTTCTTCAGCGTCTGTGTTGGTCACTGCTGCACACCGGCTGCATGCACCAGGATAGCTTGTGGGCGTGATGTCAACAAACTCCACACACTACAGGAGACGCAGTGACGTTCACAGACACACACGTTAACATTTATTTAGCCTACATTAAATCGCAAATCGCAGCCTTTTATGCGGTTATGTAATTGCACAGCCTGACACGCGATTGCGATTAGATTAATCGTGCAGCACTATCACACACCATCACTGCAGTGTTCCTGTTAACATCAGTGTTTGTCGTGACGTTACCTCCTGTTGCCGAAGCCCATGCCCAGTCTCTCGGCCTGCTCTCTCTTCTTGCCTTCCAGATTCTGCATCTTCTTTTCCTCCATCTTCCTGTCGATCTCCAGCTCTTTATAAGCCAAACGCATCGACGCCACGCTGTAAAGCCACAACGAGTGATGTCAGAGCACAGCCACAAACAGTTTAAGAAGTTTTACAAATGGGTCATAGTAGAGAAATGACACATTAATTACAAAAATGACAAAAAAAACAGACCCTTTATAAAGGAGCAAATTTAAAGTAATTAAGATAAATTGCAATAATCTCACATGAAGACCTGCACAAATTAAAGCAACGACTAATATTCCTTACATGGACTCCTCGGCTTGTTTCTTGGCCTCAGCAGCCTGCTCCTCTCTCAGCTTCTCGGCCACCTGCGCCTGTTTCTCCACCTCTGAGAAACTCTTACTGCTCACCTTCTGGGCACCCAGACCTTTTTTTGCACCGAGCTGCATCAGCAGGAAACACAGTACACATTAGTTTCAGGTTAGAGTTGAAGTTACAGTAGTTAAAACCCTCGTTCACTCTGCAGGGACGCCGGTGTTCTCGGCTGACATTACTGTTTTTCAGAGGTCATTGAAGGCTGAGTTTTAGATATATCTGGTCAGAAAGAGGGTTAAAGGCTAAATTTTGGCGAGGGCAACAACTGTCAAGGCCATTTTTGACAGAGGTCCCTTGACCTCTCACCTCAAGGTATCTGAATGAAAATGGGTTCTATGGGAACCCACACATGCAGAAAAATGCAGTTTTCTTGCCTGCACTACAACAGAAACTAGACATCGCTGAGCTTCATCTCCAATTAATCTTCAGGTCCCTGCTTGAGTTGAAGAGGTTAGAGGTTAAAGTGCATCCTCATCATCATGCTGACAGCTGGCAGCTCCTAAAGCACAAAGAAGTATGACTCACCCCTTTTTTGGCAGCCATGGGCTTCTTTTTTCCAATGATGGAAGGCTTCACGTCTGTAACACAAGAGGCAATCTGTTAAAAAACTGCAGGACAGTTTAGTTTGAAGCCTCCACTTCACCACATGGGCAGAGTGAGAATGGTTTTCATACTGACGACCTGAAATCATCACACCAGCTCAGAAACACAAAGCTAATACAGCAGAGAAGGAACAGTGAGAGAGACGTGGCTTTGGTCGGATTTTATTGTTAATTCCCAAACTGTTTACACTCAGTGAAGGCTGTGAGCCAGCGCGGCACGGCGTTAAAGCTGACTGTTTCACCTGGGTCTCACAAAGTCATCAGCAACACTCTGAAGCTCTTGTAGCGCTGCTGTTAGTCAGTCAGGAGTATTTGCATTGTGAAAAAACTGACACGCTTTAGGAAACTATTTACTGACAGACATCAGACTGTTGTGATAAATACTATTATTAGATCCTTTGAATGGTTTGTCAGTTTCCTTTCGAGTTGTGACGCCACACAGTCAACATGTTGCATCTGAATCGCCCACTGATTACCTGCCAGTCTGTGACACAGGTGACAATGACTGCTCTCCTCTGACACAATGCAGCAGCCTTGGTTGACTCTTCCTGACTGAGAATACAAAGCTTCACTTTGACAAAGAGCAACGTGTTTAACAGCAGGTGCACAATAGAGACAGCACACAGCTATCAAAGGCTCTCCTCAGCCACATATTTCCATTGCGTGATCAGCAGAAAGGTGAGGATAGGAGGCGGCTGAGAAGATGTCAGTCAAGCAACACAACCATGCGTCTGAGGCATCAACTAACCAGCGCAAATACAAACAGCAGCTAATCACCTTTGGGCGTCTGTCCTTCCTGTGATGACAAACGCATGGAGGCGTCTACGTGACAGGACAAACAGACACCAACCAGAATCCAGAAACACACAAGAAGCTGATGTAACATGTGAATGATGCTCTTTATCAACGTTAAATAACTGACTGACATGTTGAGGACTGCGTGAGTGATCCGCTAATTATAGGGATAGTTCTGACCTTTTGTGGTGGGGCTGTATCAGGTATTTGTCCACAGTCAGTGTGTTACCTACAGCAGATGTCAGTCGGCATGTCCGCAGTTTGGAGAAGCAGGCTGGAGTACCGACACAGGAGCTGATCAGCGTACTGCTGCAACATGTATTTTAAAGACCTAAAATATCAAGTGTACGCTGTATTTATGATATTTTCCCGGCCTGTCCTTTCCATCAAACAGTGATCTCTGGCGGTGAACTGAAGCCGTTATATCACTCTCTTCAAAGCCAGAGCCCATAACAAACTTCAGAATTTCAGGCCATAATGTCGCCTCAGCGTTCTGTATAAATGGTATAATCACAGAATGGGGGGACAGGGTTGTCTCGCCTTTAGGACGCCATCAGAGGTAGTAACAGCGGCGAAACGATGTCTGTATGATTCACCTGTTTACATTATATTAAAGCTTACAGTTACACATGATTAAGGGCGGAGCGTGTTTGAGTGACAGGAGGGTGCTGTGCGTTTACAAGTAGCAACCACAGCGGTTAACCATGGTGTGACCCCAGACTCACAGAGTGCAGGCGTAACCGTAGCCATCACCAGTCTCTCTTACACATTATTATTACCGCACCATTATGCCGCCTCGCCATGCTGTATGTAAGGTTTGATGGCGGTATGTGGGGACAGAGGTGTCTCGCCTATAATCTGCCATGGGAGAGGTAGTAACAGCACTGAAATGATGTCTGTATAAACAGGGCAGACGGCAGGATGGGATCATGGGCAGCACAGGTGTGACGTTTTGATGATGTGTTATGTGTACGACGCACTGCGGGAGATTTAAAAGGCAGCTAACAGCACCTCTTCCTGAGCTTTCTACCATGTATTTTCTCTGTTAAAGGGTTTTTTGGGGAGTTTTTCCTGATCAGCTGTGACGGTCCAGAGGACAGAGGGACGTCGTATGCTGTAAAGCCTCTGAGGCAAACTGTGATCTGTGATATTGGGCTTTATGAATAAAATTGAATTGAACGTAGCAGCTCACTCAAAGAAGAAGAACAGCAGCTGAAAACAATGAGGTCCAGGAGCTCCTTACCCTCCAAGCAGAGGACGAGATCAGCCGCCATATAACAGGGACGCTAAATGATTGTTATTGACATGCGATGTCATTGATATTGTTTATAAAGTGCTGCTGATGCGTCTGTTACATGTCACACTAGAGGCTGACGCTGTTGTGCTACATGTCATGACTCTTTCGTTTCTGGATTGTGGATTGTTTTAGTTGGCTAATATGTGTGATGTTGCTGACTCCGCCCACAGCAGCACATTGTTTAGCTTCTGTGTCAGTACTCCAGCCTGCTTCTCCAAACTGGGGACGTGCTGACTGACGTCTAGTGTAGGTAACACACTCACTACTGATAAGTTCCCTTTAATGATTAAATGTTGGCCAAACATTTCATACTTGTATCTTCCATCCAAAGTGATCATTTACAGTTTAAATCTATCTCTTTGTTTTCTTAATGTTCCCATTTCTTACACCTTTCTTTTTATCTCTTGTTGGGCACACTGTATTAAATCTTCTTGTATGGAATGTGCTTTATAATTTAGGTTAATTTTTTTATTAACTGTTAAATAGCACAAGAGACAGATACATCAAACATAACAATAATCCTTTTCTAAGCACCTTGGAAATACAGTACATGTTCATATTTGTGCAGATAAACACAGAGAGAAAGACAGAGAAGCTGTGGGACAAGTTTTTACCCTCTGAATAAGCACAAATGTCAAACATGAGGAGGGGAATTGAAGACGACAGTGCTGAGGTCATGAGAGAGCAGAGCAGCGCCTGTGACTTTGCTCTCTGAGGCTGAATGAAGCTAACACACTCACCGATGGAGGCTCTGGGTGATGTGCTCAGACCGTCGATGCTGGGTCCTTCCTCCGGCTCTGCAAAGGACCGCACGAAAAACATGTCACCAAACACGACAAATTGTTCCTTTGATTCCACAGCATGATGAATAAATTGAGATTAATCATCTGATATTTCTGTTTTAACCAAATACAGATGTGATGCACCTGATTATCTACAGCAGAATCTTCCTAACACAAAGACTAGAGGTCCAGTTTAAAGCAGCACATATTTATGACTTTAGTTGTTCTTTTATCTCAGACATGTTAGGATGTTACATACATTGACATGTTTCTTCCTCAGAGGTGTCACTTGGTGGCGGTTGTGACGCGTCTTTATCAGCTGATCTGTCAATCAGCCGATATTAGGGAGGTGTCACGCCACCTGCTGTCCGTTCCAGATCAGCTGATAAAGACGCATCACAACCACCACCAAGTGACACTTCTGAGGAAGGCACATGTCAAGGTATGCGACATCCCAACATGTCTGAGATAAAAGAGCAACTAAAGTCATTATCAGAAACTAAAGACATAATGAACACATTGAACTAGCACATATTTATGTCTGTTGGTCCCTGGTATGAGTCAAGCTACTAAAATGCTGAATCCTAAATTTCCCATAGTGCACCTCTACAGCGCCTCATCATTAGACCCTACCTATCTAATCATGTTTCAAACTCAACACTTTCAGTTTATAACGCAGCCTTTCTGATGCCTGGCCAAGATAACCCTGATGACATCACTGTGAGATCACCATGGTTATTTTCTCAGACTTAAGGAGCTCCCTATAGAAGCACAAACACATTGTAAAACTGTGTTCACAGGCTGCACAGCGCCCCTCAGGACAGGTAAACTGACTTTCATGTGTAAACTCAGTGGAATGACCCTTTAAAATGTGACCGATAACATAAAAGTTTGTTTCACTGACGGCTGTCATCCTGGGGTTTGGCTGTCACGTCTGACAACTGTGGGGTGACGGCGGCTCCATTCTGCTGTGGCTCGGAGGGCGGGGCCACGCTCCAATCATTAGCAGGCTGAAAACACACAATAAACAAATCAATGATAGTCATTTATTTATATATATATATATATATATATATATATATATATATATATATATATATATATATATATATATATGTATCTTTTTATCAAGCACACAAGACTTCTTAAAGCCAGGTCCTTTTTTCAGTATTTTATATTTTAGGTCATGAACACAAATTCTTATTTAACAGGGATTATATTCCTTCATAATTGATTGTAATTCTGATTTTTCAACATTTTACTGGCAACATTTTTATATATTTGAGGCTGATTTGTTTCAACTATAACATGGAGCTGAAAAATGGAGCCAACGCAGGAGTGGTTCCTCTAATGGCCTCTTGAGGGTGACTCTGGAAGCCAGTTAAGCCCCAGAGACGAGGGAGGCACCGATTTATCAGCTGGACATCAGTATCAGCGGCCAGTCGCCAAATAAGATGACATTCACTGGTGGCAGTGGCCGATGTTTTTCCAAGCTAACGGCCTCAAACCTAAATTAATGTGCAGGTACATGAAGAATACAAAAACTGTTTGGCAGATGGGCTCTGTGACCTCGAGATGGCGAGGAGCAGCTGGTGTCCCGTCAAAATGTGTTAGTGACAAACAGATATCTTCCTCTTCAGGACAAAATGACGCAGTAAACTCACTATGATCTGATAATACATCATTGTGAGCAACGATTAAGTGAAATCAGCAGCAGGAGAGCTAGGTAACGTTAGCTGTTAGCTCTGAGCAGTCACTGGCTGCAACTACCAGCTCACAGAGGTTACACTGAGTTACATCATGATGTGTTCAAGCTCTAGTCAGTAAAAATGAGTATCAGGCGAAGGTAAATTATAACGCTCTCATGATGTCTGAAGTTGTTTGAAGGAGAAATGTATTCATGTTTCACAGCAATATAAAATAGATTAGAGAGGGGATCACGACATATTCTATAAAATAAAAAGACCTCTAAGCAATTGTTTTTCAAGATATGTTAAAATGTCCAACTTAACAGTAGAAATTAACCTGTTTACAGCCTGGTACAACAAACAGTTTTGGTCTTTGTGACAACTGTACGGAGCTGAGATTTAATACTTCTCACCTGTCTACATTTTATTAAGGATTAAAGTTAGACATATTTAAGGGTGGTGCTGCTTTGACTGACAGACTGTCTGCGAGATGTCGCTACAGTCTGAGTCAGATCCACACCTCGCTCCTCCACAGCTCCACCCTCTCGTCCAAATATGGTCACTTCTGGCTCCAAAAAACATGCTGGCAACGGCTGAAATGCCGAACTCAAGGCTTCCCAAACTTGAGTCCACAAATCAATAAGTGATGTCATGATGGCTGTGTTCATTATTTATACAGTCTATGATTTCTGCTCTTGTTTATAGCTATTGATACTCATTTAATTTCCAGTGAAGTTCAGTGTCAGATTAACTCTTATATTAACTGTTGAATTGAAACATTTAAAAGGGAAATGTTTGTTTGAATTGTGTGTTCACATTAAGAGACAAACTTTGGCCGAAATAAACAAAATATCTCCATCAGCCTCAAATAATCCACTGTTACTAAATTAAAACAGAAACATAAAGCTGTTCCCTGACGTTATGTAGTGAAGCTGGCAGCATGCTGTGATTTTGCAACAAACCAACCAACCTGTGTGTGTTCTGCAAAGAAGTCTGTCTCCTTCTTCTCAGGAGCTGCAGGAGCGCTTCCTGCAGAGGAGTCGATCCACAGCTGCAACAGGGAGAGGAGGAGTGTGTTATTCTGAGAGACAGGTCTGTTCACTATCTTCACACAGGAGGTTTCATATTTTGACTCTTATTTACAGACGTTACGCACACACCCCCTGGACTCTGAACTACGTCTGCCAACACGGCTCAGACACTGATAGTCACTTTACCACTCTTATGTAAAATGTCAATGATCCACAGGACACCGGCTCAGGTCTGTAGCTGTGACTGAGTGACGGAGAGTTGTACCTGAGAGGTCCAGAGACAAATGATTCAACCACTTAATCAGGCTGTGTGGAGCTATTAGCATACAGAGCGCAGGAGCAGAGGTCAGAGCACTGTTAGCAAACTGAGAGACATAACAGCTGTAAATATTAGTAATTAGTAAGTCGTGACTTTGTTCTCTGCTGAGATTAAAGAAGTGTTCCACTGCTAGAAATACAGTCTCTTCACAAACCTGGGCTGTCTCTGCAGCGGAAAGACGCAAATATTTTTGGAATTGTTGCTTCACGACCAGAGAAAACAGATGAAAAGAACTGTGGCATTCACTTTTGCTCAAGAGGTAGAAAACCTACAACTACCAGAATGCACTGGACCAATAAACTCTCCCACTGGTTGATGACATAATGCAAGTGCACGTTGGGTGGGGCTGGCTCATCAGAAAACAATATGGCGGCCAGATGGTAACGTACAATCTGGTATTATAGTTAAATGATAAGCTGCAATGTTTCTGAAAACATCTGAGGCAGGAAACAGGAACTCAGCAACTGAATCTTGTTAATATTCGCTCAGCACTGCTAAAAAGTTACAATACATGCCGCGATGTTTACAGGTGTTTTTTGAAATGAAATTATGGGGGCAAGTGAAACTCACAAAATCAGTTGTGCTGCTGTCTCAGATTTGGAGCCTGTTATTAGCCTTTATTATTATCTCAGAGAACTAGAAGACTGTATGAAAGTGAGCTGGTTAAAAACCAGCAAAGTATCCCTTAAACTCTGGTTTGTTCTGTCAGATGACGTGAACTTCCACGAGTTAAAACCTGGCTGTACTGACATAACTGATGGTTATGATATTCTGATGCATTACATCTTTATTGACAGAGCCAGTGAGTCTGCTGCTGCTGACTGCATCAATGCAGAAACTATGACTCACTCATAAGACTCATTCCCAAAACTCTTTCCACTTAATTGATACTCACATCTGTGCCATATTTGGACAACGCAGCATTTGCCTGCTGCCGAATCTTCTCCCTGTACATCTGGGCTGCACGACTATTATACTTAGCGTTGGTGTCGTTTGTGGAGCAGCCATGCTGGCGGAAGAACGCCGTCTTCAGACAGAAGGAGAACAGGAGTTATTACATCACATTAAAACCCCAAAGCATCCACCCAAATACTACCAGCCAATGACACTGCCTAGAGTACATGAAAGATGTTGTTTTCAGGCCTGATCTCAGTCTGACTTACCGCGTTGGCATTGCCTCCAACCTGCATACATCTGAGCTGAAACCAGTTCCAGTTGGAGTCTAACTCGGTGGACCTGAGGCACAACGTGAAGAACAAGGATAAGTCAGCACTCCAGGTACACCTGACCATGACCCTACAGGTCACTGAGTGTCTGTGAACTCTGACTCATTCATAATCTGCAGTCAAAAGACTAAACTATTCGCTACGCAGCAATTAAAGTGTCATTCCCGCCTCTCTTTCAGACAGCTCAGCTATGTACTGAAACTGTCAGAGAGGTATGCGGTGTGATGGTGACTGCTGAAAGCTATGATCATCGTTAACAGTGAGGCTTACCTGATGAAGCTGAGATGCACTCCCAGGGAGCGGTGGATGCCAGAGCAGTCAATGCATAAGAACACACCATATGGAATACTCGCCCAGCTCGGGTTTTTAGCTGCGCAGTCAAAACATACCTGCACAGAGAGAGCGTGTACATTTCATCAGCTTGTATGACTGCAGCAAATCTAACAAGGTCTCCAATAAGCACCCATCACCTGAATGTTAGCTACGCTGTGGAGAGTTGTTTGTCACACGGCGTGATGATGATGTGGTGGACCCGAAACCTGTAACTTGTGACTTCACAGTGCAGTATGTGTTTCCATTACATGATGTTGTTTAAGGTTCAGTACACTGTAGTTACAGTAAAGTCAGGCTGATGTTTTAACACCTTTACATATCTGACATCAACCCACTGTCAAACTATAATTATAGGCCACAGCGGCGCCAGCTATGACATTACATGATGTCTCGATTATAGATGTTGACATTTCTACAGGTGTAAAATGCAACGTCTCGCCAAAAGAGAAGTAAAGGCTAATGTTTCTGATTGTGAGGAGCTGTTCAGATGATACACCAAATACAGCAATAAAGGGATCCATCTTTATATGGACTCCTAGCACCTTTGTTGACATCATTAAAGAAGTCAGTCTAAAGTTTCTGTTGTCTGGAGGAAAAGAAGAACATATGGCTGAAATTACAAGAAGACACATATCTTCTGTCACATTGGTCCAAAATATTAGGATTTATTTCAGATGTGCTGAATAGACTGTGTGTCATACTTTGATTGGTAGAACCTGCAGCCTGGCACAAATATATGTTTTTACACACTTTAAATACTCAGCACATTTTGCACATACCGTATTTTAAAATGTTTTACATACTAGTATTTACACTAGGGCTGCCACTAACGATTATTTTCATTGTCAACTAATCTGTCGATTATTTCTTCGATTAGTCGACTAATCATTTCATCGAAAAATGTGTTAAAATGTTGAAAAATGTCGGTCTGTCTCGCCCAAACCCCAAAATTACGTCATCTAATGTCTTGTTTCATACTCACGCCAAAGGGTTTTAGTTCACTGTCACGGGAGAGTGTGTAAAGCTGCCAATATCTGAATGTAAGAAGCTGCAGTAAGAGTATTTTGGGGTACTTTTATAGTACTTTTCTATGAAAAATGACTCAAACCGATTAGTCGACTACTAAAATAGTCACTGATTATTTTAACAGTCGACTAGTCATTGATTAGTCGACTAATCGTGGCAGCCCTAATTTACACTGTAGCATACTGCACCTATTTTATTTTAGATTTTAACATACATACACTTCTTACTTTTACTGCTATAATCCTCTACTGTCAGGAACCACAACTCCCCCGCAGGGATAAATACCATATTTCTGTTTCTGAGGTACAGTCAGGGTCACAACGGTAAGAGACTTCCACAGAACAGAACTGTCTCAGAGATATTGTGGTTTCACAGTATTAATTATTAGTCAGACGGAGCCTTAAAGAAATGAAAACAGAAGGTTAAACAAATGTTTCATTACTGTAATTAAAACCTGAGACCATTTTAAAAATGGAGGTTATGTGTAAGAAGTTTCCCCTTTGACTATTACTAAAATAAAGATGAGACTTTCCTTCCAGTTGCAATGCTTTCCCAATATCGTGGATGAGCACACGGCGTACCTTGAAACTGGTACATCACTGCAAACCTAGTGCCAGTGTACTGACTCAGAGCAGCTGAGTACAGGTTGATGGTCACATGAATGGTGCGCCACGGGAGAACATATATTTAACATATGTTGCACATACTGTAAATATTTATCATATATTTATTTATAATGTTTTTATGGGGGTTGTACATTGTAGTGTTACACATATATCTTTTGTATTTTTAACTTTACATACTAGTTTAACACATTGTATCGTACCATATGGCACATATTCTTATATTTCTAAGTTTACATACCAGTTTAATACATTGTACTGTAGCATAAGGCATCAATTTTTATATTTTTACACACTTCACATATTCAGCACATTACACATATGGTGTACTTTTAAATATTCTACATACTAGTATTTACATTGAAGCATTAAACACTTTTTTTATATATATATTTCTAACTTGACATACTAGTTTTATACATTGTACTGTAGCATGAAGTATATCTTTAAAGTTTTACACACTTTACATACGCAGCACATTTTACATGTTATACATATCAAATATTACTTAGAGGTGTCAACACTGGAGCATATATTTCATTTTTACATGCTTTGTTATTATACTTCTTATTTCTACTTCTAACATTCTCTACGCAATAAAGTATTTCTGATTCTGAAGTATATTATTTACCTCTGAGATGGAAAGAAGAATAATGTAGGATCAAATGGAAATACTCAATCAAGTACAAGTAACTGTTACAGTACTTTATTAAATGTACTGAGTCATTTAATATGCGCTTTCGTTGGAGCCAGCTCTGTTAAACATGTCAAATCAACTCGACAGTAAATGAATATTACACTGAACATATGTTCAGTTATCATGTACCAACTGTACATCAGACACTGTTAGCGTTAGCGACATATGCTTCAACACTGTCAGACGTTACGACTTCGAATTACAACGTTAACATCGTCACTAAACTGCGCGTCTTATTCTCGGTAACCGCATATTTACAGTTTTATTTTAGCTCCTTCACTCTTTCATTTCTGAGACGCAGTGTAGCTCGGACTGTTAGCTTCCTTCCTCCGCGAACACAAACCGTATACGTGGCCTTTATGTTAGACTCATTTACCGGCAGGCTAGCAGCTGTTAGCTCCCGTTAGCGGTCTCATCGTGTAGCCGGGCCTACCGTTAGCTACACAGTTAGCTTCCTGCTAGGAAACAGTTAGCTGAGGCAGCTCACCGGATCACACCGGACAGACAAACCGCCAACACGAGCCACACACACACACAGACACACACAGACGCATCAACACCGGCGGCGGCTCGGTCCGTTACCTTGTTCGTCGGTACGGATCTTAATCTCTTGAAAATGGTCAGGATCTCAGTCTTATTTGGTTCCGTAGCCATCTTACCACTCTGACAATTTCTACAAGCTGACGTCACTACGGATCCTCGAGTGCCCCAAATCTAACATAAGCGAAGGGATGTTGACGCAGACAAACGGAAACCCCTCCGGGACTGGTGACTGGTGCGCAGCCCTTAAATAATTTATTGTGTTTATTTACATATCTATAAAATCTATTTTCACTCATGTACAGTCACGTCCAGTTAAATCCCATAAACCAACACTCAGTGTCTGCCAGTTTGACCAATCAGCACTAAGTCCTTAATAGGATGAGACAGTAAGATCAGTTAGAGTACTACATACTTTGTGTATTATACATATGCTAGTCCAGACCCACTGAGTGCACAGGTGCCCACGTACAGTTTCACATGGTGTGTGTTTGGGATACAGGTCATAGGAAACTGCAGATTAAATAGTCAACTGAGCCCATTAAGAAGAGCAATGTATTCAGACAGAGTGTTTGTGAGTGCCACCCAGTTGCCAATTAGAGTTAAATTTCTCCAGTCACCTTGAGGCGTCCTGTTCTACATATCTACCAAGTTTAGTAAAAATCCATATGGCGGTTAGGCCTAGATAAGAAATGAGCTCTCTAGCGCCCCCATTTTGTTTGATGGGGTCAATAATGGAGGGGTCCCTCAGATTATGTGTGGTCATATGCCTACAAAGTTGCGTGGTGATGGGTGAAACCCTTGAGATGTTATACACCTTTATGTGATGAGCCACGCCCTCCGCAATATTCATTGCCTTATAGAAGCTCAGTTTTAGTAAGTTTTCCAACTTTTGCCAAGAGGGAACTTTAGATATTGGTCCCTAGATTATGTTCACCCAGTTTCATGCAGATCGCTCAAACTTCCTAGGAAGAGATCCATTTGAAGTGTTTTTCAAAAAATTCAAAATGGTGGAAAATCTATATAAGCGGAAGTTATGGGTTCTTGAGGCAAATGTGTTCCTCATGAGGAGAGGCATCTCTGTGCAAAGTTTCATGTCTCTACCACATACGGGGCATGAGATATGCCCATTCAAAGTTTGACATTTCAATGGGTTGCTATAGCGCCCCCCTTTGGCCAATTGATGTAATATTGCTTCATTGGCATCCTCCCATGACCCTCTACCACTGTGCCAAATTTCACATGGATTGACCAAGTCAGTGAGGAGAAAAACGTGGAACACACACACACAGAGTTTTCGTCATAGTAAGATATTTTTTACATTTATACATTTTTAAGACATTTTTCTTTCGAAGGTAATAAGAACTTTTTTTTCTTGGACATTTAATATTTATCATTGGAAACATTCCACATTCACAAGAGGAGATGGGTGGACTCCAATGCAACAATATGGCATCAAAAATAAGAGGCCTTAAGGAAAGAAGCAATTGAAATTAATTTTGTGTTTGATCATTTTTTATGGACGTTTATAGCTACATTTAATTATTTAGTTTGTTATATTTAATCATTGTTTTATGTTTTTCAATTTTCTTAAATTAAGTAATTTATTTATCTAATATTTTGACTTTGCCTCTGTGTCATCAGGACTGTGTTGGTGTGGTTTGATTAGACTTGATTGACAGTAACATTTCCCCTTCAGGCAACAGTTGAGCTCAGCTGTCATCACAGCGCACCAAATCTGTCACGTTGAACCGACAAAAACTCCTTCATAGATAATATTTTGTTTCTGTGGGAACACGTCCCCCCTATAGACAGACAGAGAGAACAGATTCTCAGGTTCTTCAAGAGAATTCACAGAAATCAATACATTACATTAAATTAATACATGTTATTTTTGTCCCGTCTTCAGCAACCAGTGGAGGCATCATTTACTCAAATGCAATTCTTTAGGTAAAATGGTAAAGGCAAAAAAGGTAAAAGGTAAAATTCTGATAATATATTTCTATATCAGTGATAATATGAATGCATATCGACAGTTTAACTGATTTGGGTCTCTCGTCCTGCATAACACTTAAACCTCATAATACTTTCAGTACATTTTGCTGATAATAGATCCGTGTCATTTGTGAGGAAACATTTTAAATGTACAGAGCATTTTTACAGTGTGTGTGTGTGTGTGTGTGTGTGTGTGTGTGTGTTGGTGTAATGTGCCTTCACTGCACGGGCTGTAAACTGTACAAGGCACATGTTGGAGACAGGATGAGTAGCTGCGATATGTTTCTGTACATGTGACTTTCTGACAGGTGCCGTCACTGTCATGGCTTTGACTGGGTTTTGTTTTTGTTATTCTAAGTGTGTGACAGCATTATGGAAAGGATCCCTACAGAGACAGAGCTTTGTGTTAAAGAGTCAGATCCTTTTTGTTTAACCAGAAACAGCCCTGAAATCACCATCACCAAACCCACCAGACTCCATTTAAATGAACAGTCATGTTAGTGTGTATAGAGGCAGCATGTTGTCACATCTAACTGGTGCATTAAGGGTTAATTTAAACCAAACCAGAGCTGGTGACTGTTGGAACAGTGGAAGAATGACATGAGTTTAACGATGATAAAATGATGTTTATTTAAATGGAGTCTGGTGGGTTTGGTGACAGTGATTTCAGGGCTGTTTCTGGTTAAACAAAAAGGATCTTACTCTTTTTTTTTAATAAGATTTTATTTAGATTTTCTATTATAATCACTTTTCACCATCTTAACAAAAACCCCAAGACAAAACAAAAGTAAAACAAACAAAAGAAACAACAACAACAAAGAACAGACAACAATACCAAACATACAAGTTCAGCATCTGTATCTCTCTCACGTTAAACTCCAAAACACTCATTTCGACTGTAACCAGTAATCATACCCAACGTGTCACTGCTGTCCACCTGACCCTCTGTAACAGAACAGAACAGAACCTCAATTCATTTTTCCTCTTTTCTTCAGGTGCTTCACACTCATACAGTCTCTCCCCATATGTTTTCAAACTGAGCTAATTTGTTCTTTTCCCAGGTTTGTTGTTTTCTCCATATTCAAATAATAGCACGTTTCTTTTTTCCAACGAATGAGTGTAGGAGGGTGAGTGGATCTCTGATCCTGGAGTCAAAGTTTCTTTAATACAACTGAAGAAAAAAGAGCAATCCATACCTCACAGTGTCATGTAACATGTCTTGTAATATACAGATTGAGAGACTAAAGTTAAACTTTACACCCAATATATCTCAGAATCAGAATCAGAATATCTTTATTGTCATTGCACAAGTCCAACCAAAATGAGGTAGAGCTCAGTGCTATTTGACAAACAGCAAATGAGAACAAACAAGATAAACAACAGGCACAATGTAAGTTCAATAAATACAAAAGAAAAAGTTTAAAACTGTAAAAAAAAAAAACTATGCTATGTAAGGCTGTACACACACACACACACACACACACACACACAAACACACACACACGATAGATATTACACAACAGGATTTATTGCACCAGCTAGCAGAAGAATTAAATGTTCAAGTTATTTCAGGTTTGTGCATAGTTCAGTGCGATGACAGTTCTGGGGTAGAAGCTGCTTTTCAGTCTATTAGTTTTTGATTTGATTGTCCTGTAACGTCTCCCTGAGGGTAACAGACGGTGACCAGGGTGGGAACGGTCTCTGAGGATGCTTTGGGCTCTCCTGAGGCAGTGGGTGTTGTAAATGTCCTCCAGAGAGGGCAGAGGGCATCCAGTGAGTTTCTGGGCGGTGTTGATGACCCTCTGGTGCACTTTCCTCTCAGCAGCAGTGCAGCTAGCGTACCACAGCGTGATACCGTAGCTCAGCACCGACTGAATGGAGCAGTTGTAGAATGACACCAACAGTTGTTTTTCTGATAACCAATGTTCTAATTCAAAGCAAACTCTCTGAATTTTACAACATTCCCAAAGTGCATGGAACAGTGAGTCTGTTGTTCCGCATGTAAAAGAATTTCCTGATTTGTTTCCAGCGTTTTTATTCACTTTGTCTCTTGTGCAATAAGTTCCATTCTATATTACGATATTAAGATATCTTATATTGGATCAAACGGAAATTTTCATTTGTTGTTGTATCTCTGGTTAAATTCCAGCGATCACTCCATCTTAAGTCAGTGTCAGTTCTCTTTATATCTAAATTCCACAGCTGTATTCTAAGTTGCAGCAAAGCAGGAACTGAACATGACTCCTGCAAGATCTTGTAGACGTTACCTGTTGACTTCTGATCAGTTTCTGAGTCAAATATTAATGATTCTAAGTTGCTCTCCTGTTTAATGACTGTGAATCAAAGGTGAGTTGCAGATACTTTTTACTCTTTAACACAAAGCTCCATCTCTGTAGGGATCCTTTCATCATGTTGTCAGACACTTAGAATAACAACCTGAGCCTGTCAGTGACAGAAACAAACACTATTAGTGGACGGACACTGACAGCACAAAATTGTCCGTTGCAGCCTGTTTTCACTGCTGCTGGCTGCAGCGCTCTCTCTCAGCACTGGACCAGTTTCAAACTGTTGTTCCCATCAGTCACTGAGACACAGAAACATGAAAAAATAGAGTTCAGGTGGAAAATACTTTGACTATCCTCGTCCTAAACTGAAAGCTGATCCGACTCTGATAAAGTTCATCACAAACAAATGTAAACCTATCTCATAATAAGATCTCAACAATGCCTGCTGCTTTTTAAAATAGCGTCAGCAGTTGTTGTGGATCCGGTTGGTCCTGTTGGGTGAATTCTTCAGGAGCCGCCTCTCACATCTGTAAGACTGAAACTGACTGAACAAGCGTCTGTAGCAGCAGATGTACTTGAGACATCATGGAGGCAGGTGCAGTCGCCCTGCTGCTCTTCGCACTGTTGGGGAGTTCAGCGACTCTCAGCTTTTATGGAGACAGCATCACCTTCATGCCTCCACACAGGAATAATGATGGGACGTATGGGGTGAGCCATGTTTATCATCTTCTTCAGATGTTTATGAATGTTTTATCAAAGAGAGCAGCAACATTGGAAGCACGCCAGACAACTGACAGTTAACCAGTGTGATACGTTCACTGGACCAACAAGGATTTAACTCATTTTTATTTCAGAATCAAGTTACACTGTTTGACAAACAAACAATCAGCCTTATTAAACTTTGTCAGAATAAAACATCAGCAATTTTCCTGACTTCATAGTCACAGAACACACCTGAAACCATAATTCAGAGCCAGCGGTGGAATGTAATTTAGTATATTTACTCATGTGCTGTACTGAAGTACAACTTTTACCAGCACTTTTACTTTGCTCGAGTATTATTGTTTTTAGATTATTTTTGTGGGCTTTTGCCTTTAATGACAGGACAGAGAGTGAAATGGGGAGACAGAGAGAGAGAGAGAGAGAGAGTGGGGACTGGCATGCAGCATGGGGCCACGAGTCGGATTCCAACCCGCTGCCGCTGCAGTGAGGCAATGCCTCTGTACATGGGGCACCGGCACTATCCACTACGCTACGGACACCCTGCTCGAGTATTTTAATCTCCACTTTATACAATTACTCCACTTCACAGGGAAACATTATTCTTCAACACAATCTGATAAATTTACTTTACAAATTAAAATTTTTGTTCACAAACTATAGAAATATGAAAGTGCAGCTGAAACGATTTGTTGATTGATTAGAAAATTAACTGGCAGCTATTTTTATAATCATTTGTCATTTTCATGCAGTACATCGTCACGTGTTGCAGACAGCTGACAACAACCATCATGTTCTGCATGTTTCTCCCTGTTAAAGGGTTTTTTGGGGAGTTTCCCCTGATCAGCTCTGAGGGTCCACAGGACAGAGGGATGCCGTGTGCTGTAAAGCCTCTGAGGCAAACTGTGATTTGTGATATTGGGCTTTATAAAGAAAACTGGATTGAGATGAAACCTGAGCTCCAGCTTCATCAGTATGAGGATTTTCTGCTTTTCCTTTAAATTTGTACGTTTTTACTGTTGAATTACTGAATTAATTTTTTTTCTGCACTGAGAACTTTTCCTAGTGAAACTTATAAACTTTTACTTCAAGTAACATTTTCAACGCAGGACTTTCACTAGTAACAGAGTATTTTTTACAGTGTGGTATTGGTACCTTTACTTAACTGGAGGATCTGAATATTTGAATAACTGAACAACCATTCACACAGTCTTTGGACTGTGGGAGGAAGCTGGAGCACCTGGAGGAAACCCACGCTGACACAGGGAGAACATGCAAACTCTGCACAGAAGGGGTTTGAACCCCCCACCCCAGGTTTCAACTAGAAACCCTCTTGCTTTGAGGCAACAGTGCTAACCACAACACTTCATGCCAGTGTCATCTTAAAGTAGAATAACGACACATAAACCCAGCGTCTGCAAAATATGATCATTTTAACGTCCTCACACTGTGAACTTCTGACGTCATCAGACATTTAAAGTATCCTCACCACGATTTTCATTCCAACCAAAGTTTCACGTCTGTCCCACCCAAGAGTCCAACGTCTCACTGACGCCATATTGACATCCGTTGTGTCAGCTGGGTGTAAATTTCATGGGATAAGGGCAGTGAAGACATGAACACAAGCGGTACTCACAGATCGTTCACTCTCTGCTGAACAGCCTCGTCCTGCAGTTAAAACAACCGCAGAGCTGACAGAACAATGAGCGAGGTTCAGGAAGAAGAAAACATTCAACCAGTCTAAAATGAAGCCTATTAAGTACTGTAAAACTTCAGTTTAACACTCAGTCACTTTTACCAGCCTGGTGTGGCTCCACATTTTGACAGTTAAAGGCCCGTCTCTATTAGAAGCCTGGTCTGGTTGCCAAGTGGTTTGTTACCTCCGCCAAGGAGGTTATGTTTTCACTGGCGTTGGTCTGTTTGTCTGTTTGTCTGCAAAATAACTCAAAAAGTTCTGAACGGATTTTGATGACATTTTCAGGAAAGGTTGATAATGGGTCAAGGAACAGATGATGGTGGTGATCAGTTGAAGCGAAGTGGATAAAATAATAAAATTGCGGGAAATCCGAGCTGCTTGGCGGAGGTCTGCGCTCTCTGAGTGCTCTAGTTTTTATAGAAATTCTTCAGATGTGCAAAAGCAGATTGTTGTCAGTTCCTCGTTATTCATATTCCTAAAAATTAATCCAAGTTGTGAGGATTGTTTAAACAGGATAAAGTGGGGTTGTGTTGGTATGTCGGGTACCGTAACTCTCTCTCTGTAAGGCTCTGATGCTCCGTCAATTGAATGATTTATAACTGATATATTATCTGAAGTCTAATTTTTACACAAGTAATATTCATACTGGTTTAAATAAACAATTTAACTGCATTTCCTGATCTTTGCTGAGCAACAGTTTTGTGTGAAAGGAATTAAAGGCCTGTCCCAAATACAGGCCTGTTGATATAAATAATATACATTATATTCATATATAATATTATATTAATAGATATGAAATAATAACAAATGCAGAATACAGATGGAAAATTGTATGAAAACTCTCTGTCTCTGAAAATATCAGATTAACTCATCTGTAAAGTGACATTTACAGGAAATAATCTGATACAAATTCACTTCCTGCAGTTGTTGCATTGACTACTTAACTGGCGAGGCAGCTTTATTTGTGTAGCACACAAAGAGCTTTACAGAGCAGTGGAACATAAAACATAATAAAGGATCCAGATTTACAATAAAAGACTGAAGAGGAAAGGTACAAAAGGTAAAATGAATCGTTCAATGATTTACAATTTTTAAACAATCATTAAAAACAGTGCAGAACAAGAGGTGCAAAGATAAAAAAGATTGTTTAAAATGATTTAAAAATTAGTTTGAAAATAAATTGCAGTTATTTTTGAGTGGAGCAGGTGGTGTTAGAAAGGAACAGTTTCAGCTTTGGCCTTGGTGTGTTCAGAGTCGGGGCTGTCTGACATCACCTGGAGGTTATTCTAGGTTTGTGCTGCTTCAACATGTTTTGTTTGGACTCTTGGGACGGTCAGTCAGCTGACCTCAGACGCCCTCAGATGTCCTCGGGGTCCGAGAAGGTTTATATGCATGTCAGAGATATATTTGGGTGCTGAGCCACAGAGTAATTATGAAATCAATTCTCTGAGTGACGGGTAGTCAGTGTATGGATTTTAGATCTGGAGTAATGTGGTTATATTTCTCAGCTGTCGTCAGGACCTGAGCAGCAGCATCCTGAAAAAGCTGAAGTTCATGAACAGCTCATTTTAAAAGGCGGTCGCAGTAATCTGATCTACTGGGGCCTTGTCTCTTTGACATTATTCCACTTCAGTTCACTAAGCTTTGTTTGGCACGACATTTCACGATTACAATTTAAGACAGTGAATCCAGAAACAATTAACAACAATGTATTAATACAAAATGATAGAAAACTCAAGGAATACATGAGATGGCAGAGTGTGAGCTGTGAGGAGATGATGTGGCTGTGACATCACTGACATATCTCGCTGATGTGACATCATGTCAGTCTGGTCAGAGAGTGAATCAGAATCTTGTTTACATTTAATTCTTGTGAAGAATTTTGTTGTGATGTCCTCATATGTGCTGCACTGTGGCAGGAAGTGTTGCTCTGTCTCCACCTGTCTCTGAGGACAGAGAGGACACGGCCTGTCCTCTGCCTGTGTCTGTCTGTCTCTACGTCCAGGCTGTGACATCACTGAGTCTGTGCATAGTCAGTGTCTTTCTCAGTTTCTGATGTGTCACAGCGGTCAGATAGTTTGCCGTCGTGTTCTGTCTGTTTAGGGACAAACAGCATTGAAGTGTGTTTGGGTTTTTGTGGTAGATGTCCAACAGCTGATGGAGTTTTCTCTTTCTGTAGCGATAGTTTAGTTGGGCTGGATTGTGTGAGGGTCGTCCTGATGTGCTGACGCAGGAGGTGAGCCTCAGGACCAGCTGACTGAGAGGACTCCTCTCTGTGATCCTCTGACTCTAACAGTTGCACAGTTTATCAGTTGTTCTGTTATTGTTGAATACAATATAAAATATTATAAACAAAATGCATCAGTTAGTCAGGGGTCGTCAGTTTACTTAAAGCCTCCCGTAAGGAAACATGTCTCTGCTGTAGGACACGTACATGTTAAACCATGATGGCTGAATGAAAACATGCTTCTTGGTGTTTGAAAAACCTGTGTGTCGCTCATTCCTGCAGACTGATTTGTGACTTGCCTTTACAAAACTTTGTGGAATTTTTCCAACCTGCCAAGACAAACACACCAAAACAAAAATCCAGACGGACGAACACGATGTTCTTTTTCATCCTGTTTTCTAAAAACAATAAACTGGTGCAACCAAAAAAAAAAAAAATGAAGGCAACATTTTGCATGCATCTTTTTAAATATGTAACTGTCATTAATTACACTTGAACTATTATTTCATTTACATATTTTCATCTGCACCTTTAAGTTGCTGTTTTATGTCCCCTTCACCTCAAGTGGGAGTAACTACAGTTCCTACATGACATTGTTTTGCGGGGACACGTGTTAGTGTAACAGACTCAGGGTAACTTGCGCTGCAGTCAGGAGTGAAGCTGGATGTTCATAATCTTTTGGGGTAAATTAAAAACAAGAGAAACTGCAGCCTGTTTATGACCCACGAGTCAGAGGGATTGGAGAACAAGAACACAGGCTGACAAATAGTTCCAACTCTGGCATCATTGTGAGTCTTTTAAACTCTGACACACTCATTTAGTTTAGTGCAACCACCTAGAAAAGACTGAGCAGCTAAAACACTTTGCTGTGGTGATATTTAGTGGTCAAATTATTTTATTCAATCTCATCTAACTTATTTATTTTCACTACATCCAACTCAAAAAAGTGCATAAAAACTGTTACCTTATTTCAATCAGGACAGACTCGTTCTGAGAGAAAAGAATATTTATTTAAACGTGCACATATGTGTGAGAAATGCACTGCATTACACGCTGGTCACAAGCTGGGAGAAAACACTTGCCCCACTGCAAATACTTATAAACTAACAATACAATACAAACACTCAAGGCATAAACAAAAACCAGCATGTAATCACCACTGTGACATCATTCAGAGACATAATCCACTGAGCTCTGACAGCTCTGTGTCTCACTGATGCTGGTCTAGTGTTCAAAGTGTCCTTCACTAAAAGAGTTCATACAGCTGAGCTCAGACAGTGGGAGGACATCTTGGACGACCAGCAGCGGCGACGGTGCAGCACAGCTCAGATCTGCTGAGTCTGGTGGTTCAGTCTCTGTTAGAGATGCTAACTACTGGAGCTCAGTGCCAGGTGAGATCAGTTGGTTTTGAATTGAAGATGAAATCATGGCTTAAATCAACCCCATCATGTACCGTCACACATGAACTCACACTCTAACATCTAACAGCATGAAATCTTGTGTTATCTTACTGTTGTAGTTTTATTGTTGATGCTGTTTTTATGTATCGATAACTTGATGTTGTGTTGTCTTGTTGTTGCTACTGCTGAAGCCGTTGTGTCATGAATATGTTCGTTTTTGCAATAGAGAAATTATTCTCTGTTTCCTGCCCAGGGACGACAGGTGAAGATGAGCTCATAGCTAATAAACTGTGCACTGTCCCTGTTGAATAAATAAAATAAATAAATGTGAAAAGTCTTTGGCGATTAGACACCAGAGACAGAACTGTGAATGGATACAGCATGAAGAAGTCTCCCCAGTTTAACCTAAGGCTGAGCTTCATTTTTTTAAGCATTATTAAGGAATAAATGACATATTTCAGTCACTTTTGTTTGTTTGTTTACCACCGTCTGTGCACAAACAAACATGCACACGTCTGTTCCTTGTCCCCAGATGACATGGTCCAATTGCAGAATAACCAAAAACAGAACATTTGGGACTTACTTTAAGTTCTTTGGAGCTATTTTTAGACAATAGAAATACTATTTTTGCACAATTTTAATGTCTTTTTTTTTTAAATGTTCTTTAAACCCTGCAGGTGACTTTTTATCACAGACAGAACGGCAGACGCAGCTGTGGAGACCAGTCATCCTTCACATGTGGCAGTGGAGTGTGCACGAGCTTCGACAAGTCCAGCGTCCTGCAAACAGACCATGATACCACCGGCAAGGGCAGGTGGTGCCAGTCTGAAGGTCACACCACAGCGACCATCTTAACCAATAAGAGCTCCTTTTCTCTGAGGTCAGTCACATCACAGGAAACTCTCCTGCTGACAGTCATGTTATTTTGGGGTTTTAACTGTGGGCGGGTCCTAACTGCAGCTGTGGTCACTCTCATTGGCTGATGACAAAATGACATCACATATATGCAGATGTATCTACAGAGTGTAATTCAGTAAAGCAAACCTCAGTACAAACATGAAACATGGAGCCTCAGGGTGATAAACACACACAGTGCAGGCAGTGCAGCGGCGCTGAGGCCTGTAGAGAGAGCGGATCCTCCAACAACGTGTTGCACAGAGAGCGGGCCCGTGCGACTGATTCAGATTTCCTCTGTTCAAAGAAAAACCCACGTTAAAGTAAAAGTGATGCCATTTGCTGTACACGCCCTCAAACAGTCAAAGTCATCTCCAGTGTGAGTTTCATCTTTTCTGTAAAATAGTAGCAACCTATAAAAAATGATTTGCTTATTCTGCATACACTGTAAAAATGTTTCTATATGTTCTTTGGTATTTCCTCCATACACATATCTGCAGTGATGATTGCTGGGAAATATGTTTGTTCATATTGTCCAGTGTCAAGTCTCGTGACGATACAATATATACGGTCGCTTCGCTGTCGAGACTGACACGCTGAGCGAGCAGTCATGACTTTCAACATAAAAGCTGCAGCAAGAAAAGACAAGAGAGAAAAGAAAAACAGGCGAATGAAGCGAAGCTGCTGATCCAACACATTGTTGGTAAAATATATATATGTGCCTAATGGTGTGTGTGTGTGTGCTTCATAACCAACAGTGTGCACTGGGGCCAGTCATATTAGTGTCATATTAGCCCACACGAGGGCCCCGAACATTAGGCTCGTTGGAGATGAGCAAGGCCTGCGCAGATTCCATCACCAGTGGGTCTGATAATATGTCAATAATCAACATCATATCGGACAGGATGTGAATGTTTCTGTGACTTCCTGTACGGCCTGAAGGCTGCTGGAAACTGTCCAACCTGACAGCAGCTTTTTGTCACCGTCTCCTGCTGCAGCCGCCTGATCTCGTCCACTTGCAGGCACGGCACAGTTCATCTCCAACGAGCCTATTAGCGCGCACCGGGGCCCATCGTACTAGCATTATATTAGCCCACATTTTTGTGCACTGGGGCCAGTCATTTTAGCGTCATATTGGCGTGCAGTGGTGCACCTAACATTAGTGTGCACCAGGGCCCGTCATAATAGCGTGCACTGGTGCCCGTCATAATAGCGTGCGGTGGTGCACCTAACATTAGTGTGCACTGGTGCCCATCATAATAGCGTGCACTGGTGCCCGTCATAATAGCGTGCATTGACGCCTGTGGTAATCCCGCGCCACAGTGGAGCCTAACTGTGTTGTTGAAATGGCAGTAAAAACATTGAGAAGAGATTACGAGACTTAACGCTGAATTAAACAGAGGTCACAACACAATAACATGATCCACGTCTGAAACACACAGCAGGTTAAACCGGTGTGATAACCTTTATTTATACAGCACTTTTCAAAAAGTTACAAAGCTCATGACCGTGGGTGAACTTTGCTGTTGTTGTTTTGTTTTCTCCTACGGTCCTGAGCTCTGGGTAGTGACTGAAAGAACGAGACCAAACAGCTGAAATGAATTTCCTCCGTAGGGCTCAGCCTTAGAGGTAGGGGGAGGAGCTCGGACATCTGGAGGGAGCTCGGAGTAGAGCCGCTGCTCCTTCACACCAAAAGGGTCCAGTTTGGTTTGTGTATCTGATTAGCTGAAGGCTTGAGTGGAATGATGGCTGAGGTGGGCTGGGAATGGTGAAGCAGAGCAGGCTGAAGGGCTGAAGACAGAGACAGAAGATGAGGATGAAGCTGGACGTGGCTGGTGGGGTCAGTATATTAATGAGTGATAATAACGCCTTCATCTTCCTCCTCTCAGTGACTCGGGCTGCTGCTGGGGGTCAAATGTCGACGGGAAAACAAACTGGACAGCTCAGGCAGAGTTGGACCTGGGAAGTCGATCTGACTCACACGCCCTCAACGGCTGTCCTGTGACGACCACAGTGTCCTCTTTACGGTACAAACGGCTTCTTTTCAAACTAGGATTAAGATGTGATGTCACATATCAGAGCACAAACGGTCAGTCGGTGCACATGAAGGAACACTGAAGATGATATTTAACTCTTGCTGTTTCTTAATTCAACACTCTGTTCTGTTTGCAGATCATTAATAGACTGATAACATTATACAGATCTGGAAATAACATAAACATCACCTCTGAGAAGTTGAACTCAAGTTACATTATAAATATTTAAAGGGTTAGTTCAGAATTTTTGAAGTGGTGTCATATGAGGTACTTAAATATAGTCAGCGTATTACCTCCAGGCGGTCGGTGAGGCTCCAGTTCAGAATAGCAGGGAGGAGTCCCACCAGGGAAGCTCAGCATTACTTTGTTGTGGACGGGGTTGAGGTCAGAGGGGTATTCCAGGTCGGAGGTTCAACAAACTCTGAGTCTAATCCTGAACTCTGACTTGACTTACCCTGAGCTGGGAAACTCTGAGTATCCAGTTCCAGAACAGCTGATTTGAATTAGTTCAGTCAATTCTGAGCAGGTACACCTTGAGTTAAGCACGTGCACAACCACAATAAAAAGCCATCATCAGTGGAGCCCCGATACCTCGAGTCACCATGGCAACCAGAGAGAAAAAGCCATCAACTTATTTTAGCTACACCTGTGGAATTGGACATCATCAGTGCAGAGGAAAAACTTTTTTTGGTCAGAGACAGCCTCTGTAAATGAGTATTAAATTAAAAAAGCTTTTCTTCTGCACTGATGATTAGAACCTCAGTTTTGTCCCCGTTGAGTTGCAGGAAATTTTGGGACATCCATGTATTCAATTGGTCGATGCAGTGGGACAGTTTCTCAGTTGGGCTTTTATCATGTGATGAGAATAAGATATACAGCTGAGTATCATCAGCATAGGATTGGGAATCAATTTCATGCTCTCTGATGATATTTCCCAGAGGCAACATGTACAGATTATGTGTTTAGTTTTTATCTAATCCAAATATTAAACTGTGTTTTCACGCAGGGCGCCTCAGAACTGCTTTACAAGGCTTCATCTGCTGGCACACGATCCAGACGGAGATCACGTGAGATGTCGTTTTGCAACAGGTGCTGCGCCTCCTGCAAACTTCACTGTGGACGAGGTAAAGACACAACAGGAGCTGTAAAGATGAGAAACTGATAAAATGATATCATGTTCTTATGACTCGTGTTTGATTATATTGTGACTTTATTGTGCATGTTCACATTATAGTGGTTATTCTGGGTATATTTACAGTAGGTATATATATCGACCTTCTTTTATAAAAATATAGCTCAAAAAGTCTTCTGTTGATGTTCAGACACAGCTCTCGCTGAGTCTTTCCCCCGTAGGTCAGACTGCAAACAGACAAAAGCATTTGACTCATCTTCACTACCCTCTCCGTGTCCTCTCAGACTACCTGCACACTGAGAACTTCAGGTCAAGTGGGCGTTGGCGTCCACGTGTTCGAGGTGATGCTGGAGGACTTTTCCAGGAAAAACATCACTTTGACCTACGCTAATGGAACTTCAGTGTTTCGGGAGGCCTCCGACATGAATTCACCTCCTCTCTGCAAAGTGAAGCTGCAGTTCTCCATGGAGAGTGAGTGCATGTGCATCAGAGAGACACACCTGATCGTCTGACCCAGAGGTCTATAAATGTTGTCCTGGTCCTCTTTACATTTTCAGTTACACTTTAAAATGTTTAAAACCTGTCTGATAATAGAAGAATACATTTAGGATTTCATGAGGATAAAGGTCATTAAGTTGTGATAATAAGTAATTGAGCAGTTTATTTTATATTTTAGTCATTTAAAACACAGTGAATCTGTAAAGTAACACAGTTACATCGTCAGTGTCATTATATCCTGATATTCTTTCTCAAATGACGACCTCATTCTCTCAATCATATTATTTTTTCTTAAAATACAGACTTTATTCTTGTAACTTGATTATTTTTCTCAATCTCGAACATTTAAAAAAACAAACCATTGAGATATTATTGTCAATATCTGTTTATTTTTTCAGCAGCGCTTTGTCGCAATTTATTTCTTCTTTTGTTAATTACCAGTGGTTTATTTCTCAGATACTCTTAATCAATTATTTTGTCTTTCCTATGTCACAGTTTGTGATCCATACACAACAAGCCTGATATAATTCTGCTGAGTCCAGACACAAGGAACATAATTAAAAATCAGTCCAGGCGCCAAAAGAAAATGTCAGCATCGTATGTTCCGTGTATAAATATGCACCCGACTGATGATGTTTCGTCCTTAACCTACAGTTATGTAGTTAACATAAGTAAAGTTACTGAGGTTAGGTTTGGGAACAGAAACATGGTGAGGACGAACCTTAAAATGACTCAGAGTTCACACAGATCTGATCACATGACTCCAACCTGCCTCCTTACAGGCGCTCAGGACTGCTTCCTGTTTACTACCGTCAGCGGATTTTGGTGTGTTGCTTTTCATAGGAGAACAATGTAAAACAGTTATGACAACAGCCTGAAAATTAGACATACCATACGTATCTGACTGTCTCATCAGGAGGTGGAGGGGATGGTGGATAGTGTGACACCTGCCAAGCTTCAGAGCACTGTTCAGCACCAACAAACAGCAGAACTGTTTTAGTGACTCATTGCTGTGTTTCCCGCAGCTTTTTAAGCAGCAGACATGGCTGTCTTTTAGGGACCTGTTGCTGCTTTTCCTGCCGCGATAGTGCCACAAAAACTAATTGTTTTTTCCAGGTATTTTAAAGGAAAACATAATCTTGGTGCACACGTTAACCACGGCGTTGTTAAAGGGATAGTGCACCCAAAAATTAAAATGCAGCCATTATCTACTCACCCATATGCCGAGGGAGGCTCAGGTGAAGTTTTAGAGTCCTCACATCACTTGCAGAGATCCTGCCTCTCTGTGCACGTTGTCGCGCTTGCGCACAAGACCAGCGAAAGCATGTGAACACACATGAACGCGGTGCCCATGTCTCACGGTCTCGTGCAAGCGCACACATGAGCGCGGTGCCCAGAGAGGCAGTCAGAGCTACAGGCTACAATGAGGCTAAAAACAGAGTTCAAATGAGGTTTTTCCAAACAGCTTTTTATGTCGGGGCTTCAGGACACTTGGATCACTACGGACGAGCAGTATGGAGATATTTTGTGGTTTCAATTAGGTGTTTTTGGACGTTTGAATCTGGGGCACCGTCAGCCTCCATTAGGTGGAGTTGTTTTGCTACCTCCTCTCCCCTTGGATCTCTGCAAGTGATGTGAGGACTCTAAAACTTCACCTGAGCCTCCCTCGGCATATGGGTGAGTAGATAATGGCTGAATTTACATTTTGGGTGCACTATGCCTTTAAAACAGAAATTTTCAACGTATCTGCTATGTTATAACGTGCAAATGTAAGGGATGCTTGGTTTGCAGAAAGATAAATGCCAACATTTACTCTGGTGACTGGTAGGCTGAAAAGACTTAAAGACTTGAATTTTCAGTCATTACAATTTCCGTCTATGGCGGCCTTAACATTTAGGAAAACATGATTCAGTGCTACATAGGCTGCTCTACATGCTAGAAACCTGTGCCCTATTTATTTTCCTGTCCCCTGTCGCTCAGTTCGCTGGAGTCCACCACTGCCTCGATGGCATGAATGCCTTTAAAAAAGGCAGACATGTTGTTTTTCTGGAGACATGCGGTGGTGACTGAGCGCTGATTAAAAACTGACCTCTTGTTTCTGTGTCACAGTCCTTCCTCCTATACCGAGCTGTGAGGCCGGTCACGTCCAGCCCATGTTCTTGTCCAGGACTCCGTCACATGGCGCTGTTCTTTACGCCTCTGTGGGTCAGAACTTCCAGCTTCATGCCCAAGCACAGGCTCACCATGCCAGGTAGGGACTGCTTACAAGTGTTAACCGTGTCACTAACTAAAGAAAGACCCTGAGAACTCTTCACCTCTGATTGCCTCGAAGGAGACGGCGATACTTTGGTGCCCACGAAGGATAATTATTTCACATTTCTTCCCTTTTGTCTTTATTTTCCTGAAGCATACACGACTTCCAGGTCAGCGGGCCGCAGAACATGAGCAAAGAGTTCAGAGATGAGAAGTTTGGAAAAGCTGAAGTGATTCTGAGCTGGACGCCACAGCACAGCGACGTGTACAGATTTGTGCCAGTCTGCTTCACCGCAGAGACAAATGAAAGGTGAATGCTTCTATTTAACTGGAAGAATGTGAGTTATAACTTCCTGTTTACTGCTTTGTGTGATGTCAGCGGAGCGTAGATCTGTTGTCTCTGTGGATATGGTGGAGGACTAACAAAGAGGGAGATTATATGTGTCTGTGTCTTATATGTTTCTGTCTCGTCTTCTCTGTTAAATCTAAATATTAAAATAAAAGCACATGCACAATAAACAGTTAATGTTCTACAGTTTGTCGCTGCATCAGATGTTATCAGTAACATTATCTTCTTCTTCTTCTTTTAGCATTTTGCACTGAAACTTTTTTATTTTTTATTTTATTTATTTCATTCAGCCAATCAGACATGAGGTGTGTTGTCGTCATGGTGACCCAAGCTGCTCTCGTTCAAGGTTTGTAGATCGTCAGTTATCTCTGATGAAGACTCTCTTTGGGAAAAGATCATGGTCAAAAGCGATGTTGACTGTTGCTAGGAGACGGGATGTGAGCCATGTCAAATCAGTTCATTTCAACAAATAAGTTTCGTTTAACTCTGACACATAAATTCGTCAGCAATTCGTCCTGACACGCCGACCTCTGAGGAGACAGAGAGTCAGAAACTGAGGGAGCTGTCACAGGTTGTTACAGAGAGGCAGGTAATCCTAACAGTAGCACATCAGGGCTGTTTATATGTGACACATGTTAATACCTAAATCTCTGTCTGTTTTGTGTCTGCAGCCGATCCTGTTGATCTAATGCAGAGATGTTAAAGTCTTGTTGTTTGTGCTAACAGCTGTCTGAAGCCACGATGACAGACATTCAACTGACTGGCAGTTCAAGTGAACAAAATAATCACAAAGATAAACAAGTTGTTGTCCTGCTGCATTTCCCCAATGCTGCTGCGACTGGCTGCATATCATGCTGACATGAAAGGATGGCTTTTGTCTTCTGTGTCTGATGCTGGAAGTCACTGCCCAAGCACCAGTATTCAACGACTTCAGAGTGCGACTAGGTTGCACCAATTGAGAATCTGACCAAATGTCTCCCCGTCTGTTCCTGAGATATGATGCTGAATAATGGCCAAAATGCAGAACATAATGAGATTGATCTTGATATTGATATTTGAACGTGACAGACAGACAGACAGACAGACAGACAGACACATTTACAGATAATTTAAAGCAACTGTCAAGTTCATTTAATTTATATTATTCGAAAAGGAGCGGGAGGAAGGATACACTTATTAAACCTCACCCCTTCTCCATAAGTCAAAGTCACTGAGTGAAATTAAACAGACAGCTTCCTTATTAAACCTTTGTAAACATACCATTATTATTATCTTTTAACTTTATATATGTATATGATATTATTACCAAATATCTATCTTACAAAAACCTGTCATAGTATATGATATAAATGACCAATTATCTGTGACAGACATATTTAGACCAGTCTTAATGTATGATATATACATATACCAATTATGACCTTTGAACTTTTGGATATAAAATGTCTTATCTTATGTTTAGTGTACGAATCCTTGAGACCAAAATAACTGAGAATGAGATGGATGCAAGGTCACAGTGACTTCTGACCTTTAACCACCTACATCTATTCAGTGTATCGATGAGTCCAAGAAGACGTTTGTACCAAATTTGAAGAAACTCCCTCAAGGCGTTCTTGAGATTGTGCACAAGGCTGGGATGGACAGACGCCCTGAAAACATATCGCCTCCATGAATATTACCGGTGTGGAGGCAGAAGAAGTCTGTGATTCGAAACGTAGCTGTAGTTTCATTGCCCTGTGTACTGCACTGTAAACAGACGGATGATGATGAAGTCTCTCTTATCTCCTCTACATGATAATGCAGATGGAAATACATGCAGAACACAACGCCATCAGTACACGATCCTCCTCAGGGTTGTATGTAGCTAATTTATCTAATTCAGCAACGACATCAACCAAAGTTGTTTCACTTATTCCTCAAAGTTTAACATTTGTTCTGTGAGATAATAAAGAAAACAGAGTCTGCGTTGTCTTTGTCGATGAAGAAGTTAACACAGATTGTGATTTACAGGTAAGGCCACAGTCAAATGCTCCCCCAACAAGATGATGGTGATCCTCGACGAAGCTTCCATGCCCGGCATTGATGTGAACTTTCTGAAGCTGAGAGACCCGACGTGCTCTCTCACCTCCAATGGCACCCACATCACGGGCACCATGTCGTTCAGCACCTGCGGCACAAGACTGGAGGTGTGGCGAAACATTTACATGATCCTCCATTATCCTCTGGTGTTTTCTGACTCATCAAATCACAGCTGGTTATAGCGGGGTTAAAAAAACCTGCATGTCAGCCTCTAACGGGTTTGTATGTCTCTTAAACACAGGACAAAGGGGACGCTCTCTCTTTCACCAATGAGATCATCTCCTTTGAGCTGCCCAACGAGGTCATAGTCCGAAGGAAGTCCGTTAAGATCGACATCGCCTGCCAGTTTCCCAAAACCATCAGCATCTCCAGCTACTACAATCTCCACAAGTCTGACTACATTTTCACCGAGTCCAGCTTCGGCAGCTTCGGCTACACTTTTGAGGTCTACTCCGACAGCAACTTCACCAACAAGGTGCCAGCCAGCGCCTATCCGGTGGAGGTCATGCTGCTGGAGACCATTTATATGGGCATTCAAGCTGAATCAGATATACCGAATGTGAATGTGTTTGTGGAGTCATGCAAAGCCACTCCTGATGACAACCCTGAAAACACCCTCAACTATGACCTCATCAAGAACGGGTGAGTGCTGATGTTTGCAGGGATCACAAACATTTTTGGCTTTTAATTTGAAAACGTTAAAATTATCAGCACAATGTACGTGTCTGGATTTGTCGCATTTGTATGTTATTCTGTAGTGCTGAGACTTTCAACAACGCTGTGGTTAACGTGTGGTTATGGTTCTGAAAAGACTGTGTGTTAGCTTCAAATACCTGTTTTAGTGGGCGCAATCCTCGCTGAAAAAAAAAACCAATCAGTTTTGTTGTTTGGTCTGAAGTTTGGCAGGCATCTCTCCACAGTGTCACACCATCCACCATCCCCCTCCACCTCCTGAAGTCAGCTCAGACACTACGTCACTTTAGAAATGTAGATATGACACACTCTTGGGCAGAGACTTGCAGCACCAGAAACCAATGAAAAAAGGCGTCCTTTAATGTTGGCATGATACGGGTCCGGTTGCTGTTATAGTTTAACACCAAGGATGAAAGTTAAAGCGGCGAAAGTCTAAGTCGGGCAGGCGAGAGAGGTGGCGGATGGGTCCAACAAACATCGACTTTCACCCGTGAGAGCGGTGTTTGCATCCTGTGAGACTCTAGAGCCACACTCTGTTCATTTTTTCTAAACCCAACCACGTGCATTTGTTGTTGAAGGAAAAAAACATCAGCTGGTGGTGTTGTACCGACATAGTGCTTTTAATTTGAAAGCGACTGTATGCAAACTGTACATTTCCTGTGAAAACAGAAGTGTATTTTGAAAACAGACGATGCACGTAACAGGCTGAAGTTGACACGGCGTCCCAGAACGTCAACAACCAACACACCCAGGGTACCTTGGACGTCATATGTGGACGTGGAAAGTCCATGACCAAACGTGGACATGTGACGAGGTCACAGTGAGGATGTGTTACCTTACAAGACCACTCGGGACCGTCAGCACATTGGTCATGTGATCGCAGCCTTTCAAAATACATGGGATATGTACGAATCTGAGTGCTTTTTTGTAGGAAAACATACGCACAGTTTGTGAGAACAGTCCGTAACCAGTGGTGGCTCTTCCCATTGGCGACATAGGCAGGCCCCTAGGGCGCCACTCACTGGGGGGGCGGTGGCAAAAGTTAAAGCATTAGAGTAAGAGGAAATGAAAAGCAAAAAGCCTTTCAGGGCACGGTACAAAACCAAGACGACAACAAAATTTGCAAATTGCAGCCTTTGAGCCCTGAAAAATAGACACTCAGGAATGTGTGCCACAACGTTGTCGCGCATTTGACCGCACCTCATGTGTGTCCCTGTGTCAGCGTGGGTTTCCTCCAGGTGCTCCGACATGTTCTCCCCGTGTCAGCGTGGGTTTCCTCCAGGTGCTCCGACATGTTCTCCCTGTGTCAGCGTGGGTTTCCTCCAGGTGCTCCGACATGTTCTCCCCGTGTCAGCGTGGGTTTCCTCCAGGTGCTCTGACATGTTCTCCCCGTGTCAGCGTGGGTTTCCTCCAGGTGCTCCGACATGTTCTCCCCGTGTCAGCGTGGGTTTCCTCCAGGTGCTCCGACATGTTCTCCCTGTGTCAGCGTGGGTTTCCTCCAGGTGCTCCGACATGTTCTCCCCGTGTCAGCGTGGGTTTCCTCCAGGTGCTCTGACATGTTCTCCCCGTGTCAGCGTGGGTTTCCTCCAGGTGCTCTGACATGTTCTCCCCGTGTCAGCGTGGGTTTCCTCCAGGTGCTCCGACATGTTCTCCCTGTGTCAGCGTGGGTTTCCTCCAGGTGCTCCGACATGTTCTCCCCGTGTCAGCGTGGGTTTCCTCCAGGTGCTCTGACATGTTCTCCCCGTGTCAGCGTGGGTTTCCTCCAGGTGCTCTGACATGTTCTCCCCGTGTCAGCGTGGGTTTCCTCCAGGTGCTCCGACATGTTCTCCCTGTGTCAGCGTGGGTTTCCTCCAGGTGCTCTGACATGTTCTCCCCGTGTCAGCGTGGGTTTCCTCCAGGTGCTCCGACATGTTCTCCCTGTGTCAGCGTGGGTTTCCTCCAGGTGCTCTGACATGTTCTCCCTGTGTCAGCGTGGGTTTCCTCCAGGTGCTCTGGACATGTTCTCCCTGTGTCAGCGTGGGTTTCCTCCAGGTGCTCTGACATGTTCTTCCTGTGTCAGCGTGGGTTTCCTCCAGGTGCTCTGACATGTTCTCCCTGTGTCAGCGTGGGTTTCCTCCAGGTGCTCTGACATGTTCTCCCCGTGTCAGCGTGGGTTTCCTCCAGGTGCTCCGACATGTTCTCCCTGTGTCAGCGTGGGTTTCCTCCAGGTGCTCCAGCTTCCTCCCACAGTCCAAAGACATGCAGGTTAATTGGTGACTCTAAATTGTCCGTAGGTGTGAATGTGAGTGTGAATGGTTGTCTGTCTCTATGTATCAGTCCTGTGATAGTCTGGTGACCTGTCCAGGGTGAACCCTCCGGCCCAGTGAAAATGAATGAACAAATGAATGAATGAACACAGGATAAAAGAACAGGGTTTGGCTTTGAAATCTCACAGGAAGTGAACACCGGCCTCCTGGGTGAAAGTCAGTGGTTGTTGGACCCATCCACCACCCCTCACAGCCGCCCCACTCAGACTTTTGCCGCCTTAACTTTAGTTGTTGTCCCGCCACGTTTCCCCCTGACGGCCACGTGTCATGCGAACGTGAAAAGATGGCGTTTGTTCGTTGGTGTCTGACACATGAAGTCACTGCACCAGATGAAGCTTGACTCTGTCGCTGAGTGTGCTCGGCCCGGCACTGATAATAACAGTCATACTTGTCATAAACAGTTCCCTGATCATGTGTGTGAGACGTGTTAATATTTCCCTCACAGGTGTCTGCAGGATGAAACGATTAAAGTCCATCCATCTGATCCAACTTCTTACAACTTTGAGGTTCAAGCCTTTAAATTTACAGGAAACTATGACCAGGTATTGATTCAATCATACTAATACACACACACACACACACACACACACACACACACACACACACAGCGGCACCTGACTGTAACACATCACGTGTCACCAGCTCGTCACACACACATGCCATCAGATGTTGAGCTCAGCCTCTGTTGTTGTTTCTACTTGCTGTTTAAAACCAGCTCATTCATTCACTCACCTGGCAGCCAATCAGAAAAGGTCTCCTGTTATAAAAGGGTCACATGACATCCCTGTGACCTACCTGTCCCCTTCCAGGTGTACATCACCTGCTCCGTCATCCTGTGCGAGCCTGGCAGTGCCTTCTCCAGATGTGCTCAGGGTTGTCTGCAGAGTCCGTCCCGCAGACGCAGACGATCGCTGAGCAGGGAGACCAGCGGGCACTACATTACCCAGGGTCCTTTGCAGTTTGTCAAGCCACCTGTTCCCGTCGCAGCTGCGGACGACAATGAGCTCGATGCTGTGATGAAGAACATTGACCCGCCCACTGCTGCAGGTGCACAAGTGATTTCATATGTGCTTTCTTGTCCTTCCTTCTTTCTGTCTTCTTTCCTTTCTTTCTTCGTTTGTCAGTTTGTTTGTTCTGTTGTTTGTTCCCTTTTTTCTTTCCTTCTTTGTTTATTTGTTTGTTTCTTCCTTTCTGTCTTTCTGCCTTTTTTCTCTCTCCTTCCTTCATTTGTTTCTTTCCTTCCTCCCTTCCTTCTAAACTAAGAACCTGTCCCATTGTCTTCCAGTCGACCCTCCACCAGTGATTCCAGTCACCAAAGCCGGAGGAGGAGGAGGAGGAAGAGGAGGAGGAGGAGGAGGAGGAGGAGGAAGGTGGGGGGTGGTGGAGGTCCTGAGCACCAACATGAGCACTGTGGGATTTTGCAGCGCCTTCATCGTGTCGCTGGTGCTGATGGCCGTGGCCATTCGTCACTTCAGCAGGAAGAGAAAAGCTGAAGACCAGAGTTCGCTCCTGGTGTCAGGCTGGGAGAACTAAACACACAGCGTCAGCACTTATCACCCTCCTCCTCCTCCTCCTCCTGCTCCTGCTGCTCCTGCTCTCACCAGCTGTTCAAAGTTTCCTTATTAACATGTTTTCCACCTCCACGACCCAGCCACTGAAATAAATACACCTTTCTGCAAACCACAGCATGTTACGTTTATATGTTTCATATTTAACAGATATGTTGAAACTTTATGTTTTAATATTCCATTTTACGTTACAACTCTGTGGTTAACGTGCGGTTATTGTTTCGGCACAAACCGTCACGTTCTGGTGAAAAGAACATCATGTGTTGCCTTGAAACATCTAACATGATTGGAAATGTCCCGCCATCCACTGTCCTCTCCTCCTGATGACACACTCAGCTCAGACACACGTGATCTGAAATATGTGAAATGTAAAAATGAAACGTATCTGTGGTTTGCAGAAACGTACAGTGCAAACGTTTTGTTCAGGTGACTGGGCTGTTGGAGCTGCAGTGGGAGGACGGCAACACAGGCAACACTGAAAGATGCTCGTATGATATGATTATGGGGTCACATGTCATTATCTGTCTACGCTCTTGTTTCTGGCCTCTCCAGTAGAATAAAGGCACACGCCATCAGGATCAGCTTAACCTTTAAATGAAGTACATCGTTGGAGCTCTGTTTCGTACATATAAAAGCTTTTGTTGAATGCTTCTCTGAACTTTGGTTTCTATTTGTGGCTGTTGGCTCACCTAACACGTTTCAGACGAGTTATAAGAACACAAAGAGTTATAGCTGCTGCTGTCTAAACATCTCTGTCTGGTTCTACAGGATTTTTTCGATGCTTCTGTTCTGCTGTGAACATGTAAAAGGTTCCTGGCAATCGGCTTCAGTTTGTTTGGTTAAAGGAGCAGCATGAAGAATTAAGAGGAATTCAAATCCCTTTACTAACGTGTTAGAGAAACTACAGACGAGTGAGCGCGCCCACATCAACCTGTGACAGGGAGGCTATGCTGTGACAAAGAAATAAATACATGAATGAATAAAAAAAAGGTCAAATAACTGTCAGACAAAAAAAAAACAAAACAAAAACAGAAAATTGAAGTAAAATATCCTGTTTCAAATAAAGTGGAAAAATAATAAATTTCAAATCCAACAAAAATCTAATTTTATAGAAATTTTCATTAAAGTGAAAAACTGTTTATGGCTTCTAAACAAAACTGCGATATCAAAGTAAAATACTCTCCAATTTACAGAAAGTTTAATTAAAGGTTTTTTCTTTAAATATTGGGCTCAAACACTTTGGATGAGGTGCAACAGTCCAATGACTGACAGCAGCAGCTTCTAAACAAAACTGTGACATTAAAGTAAAATGGTCTTAATTTATAGTGGAAAAATAAATCTACAGAAATGTTTATTAAATTTTTTGCTGTGTATGAAAGCCCTCACTAGAATCTACCAAAAAACTAATTTTACATCAATTTTCTCTGAAAGTTTTGCAAAGAAACTTTGATTTTACTGATATTTCCATAAAAAACAGTTGAGTAAAATATAAGTCAAATAATGTTCATTTAAAAAAAGTGGAAAAACAATACAGTGAAGCAGAGAAAACCTTTATTCAAGCTTTAAAGAAGTGTGGAGCAAATCGTCTTTTAGAGAAGTGACCTCACACAAACTGTTGTCCTCTTCGTGTCTGTTATCTCTCTGTGGAATTAAACATACACTGCCTGGCCAAAAAAAAAGTCACCACCAAAAAAAAGGTCATACACTCTAATATTTCGTTGGACCACCTTTAGCTTTGATTACGGCACGCATTCGCTGTGGCATTGTTTCGATAAGCTTCTGCAATGTCACAAGATTTATTTCCATCCAGTGTTGCATTAATTTTTCACCAAGATCTTGCATTGATGATGGTAGAGTGTGACTGCTACGCAAAGCCTTCTTCAGCACATCCCAAAGATTCTCAATGGGGTTAAGGTCTGGACTCTGTGGTGGCCAATCCATGTGTGGAAATGATGTCTCATGCTCCCTGAACCAGTCTTTCACAATTTGAGCCCGATGTCCAATCTTTATGCTCCCTAGCAAATTGAAGCCTTTTTTTCCGGTTAGCCTCACTGATTAGTGGTTTTCTTAAGGCTACACAGCTGTTCAGTCCCAATCCCTTGAGTTCCCTTCGCATTGTGCGTGTGGAAATGCTCTTACTTTCACTATTAAACATAGCCCTGAGTTCTACTGTTGTTTTTCTTCGATTTGATCTCACCAAACGTTTAAGTGATCGCCGATCACGATCATTGAGGATTTTTTTCCGGCCACATTTCTTCCTCGAAGACGATGGGTCCCCACTATCCTTCCAGTTTTTAATAATGCGTTGGACAGTTCTTAACCCAATTTTAGTAGTTTCTGCAATCTCCTTAGATGTTTTCTCTGCTTGATGCATGCCAATGATTTGACCCTTCTCAAACAGACTAACAACTTTTCCACGACCACGGGATGTGTCTTTTGACATGGTTGTTTAGGAAATGAGAAGCAACTCATTGCACCAGTTGGGGTTAAATAACTTGTTGCCAGCTGAAAGATAATCGCCCATGCAGTAATTATCCAGTAGGAGGCTCGTACCTATTTGCTTAGTTCAATCCAGGTGGCGACTTTTTTTTTGGCCAGGCAGTGTATATCATATTTGTTGGTCTTACCAAACTTGGCATCTTAAAAAAGTTTTACATTTTTAAATTCTATCTGCCTGAATTCTTCACAGTGCTCCTTTAAGTAAGTAAAGTAACAGTAATTGGACAGCGGGTGAGTTTTGGATTTTTATTTTCGGCCCTTTAAGGACCCAACATGTCATTTTAGAACATATAAAATCAGGTGTATTCACATATGTAACTGAGGAGCCAGATGTTTAACCTCTGGACTTAAAACTGATGTAAACAGACATTTAATTTGACCAGATCAGTTTCAGCTGTCGTGTAGACTTCAGGTTCATTTATTAAAAGACAGCAGCTCTACATGTTTAAACGTGCAGGTGTGGAGACTCTTGTTCAAAACATGAACCCAAATACGTTTCATCTGTTACAGGTCAAAACGTTGCAGTTAGACGCACAGCTCAGGGCCCAGTGCTCTGAAGTTATCTGATTTCAGCAGCGGGAAAAAGGATTATGAAATCAGATAAGATCATGAAGCCCAGTGTCAGTTTTGATCTGGATCAAACCTTCAGTTTTTGGGATGCCTTTGATCCAAAACATCTGATGATCCTGACCCCGGCAGACGGCTCGACGATCCAGGCTGGATTACAGGAACAAAATATAATAAAAATAGATATTTAAGACTTCCTGTAAAGTGAAGGTTTTTCGTTTTTTTTTAAATGATGTCCCCGTAAAATATCATCCAAATAGCTGTCAAAATGATTTAAAGTTATGATCTCAAAGACGTGTGTTTTGTTTCCTTTGGCAGCAGCTACAGTGATCAGCAGGAGGTGCAGAGTGTCTGTTGGCACACTGACCACTCTGTGATGTGTCGTCTCATTTACAGCTCTGATTATACAGATCTCGTTATCTTATCTTTTATGTGACTCAATCCAATGTTGCTTTGAAAAACAGGTAGTAAAGTGAAATCCTGAACAGGAAAACATGGGAATTCCAAACCCGGATTACATTTTTTGAGCAGCTGTGCACTGATGAGATGAACGAGTCAAACTTTTCACAGACTGTCTGAAACTCAGCAATCGATCCTGATCAACAGAACAATATCTGTAACGGTGAAATAATATATATGTATGTGTGTCATTTAGTAAATGGGATTTTATTTACAATAAAATGGGGAAATTATATCAACTTTATTAATCACATAAACACAAAGCTGTGTGTGGTTTGTCTCTGACTTTATTGCTTTCTCTGACTGGCTGGTTCTGAGGATGATAGGCTCAGGTCGGGACTGATGATCGGCTCAGGTCACAGATTCAGTCACAGTCTTCAGAGAGGCGTCTTGTCTTGTCTTTTGTTATTCTGCTGAGTTTTTATTTTTTGTATATATTGTTTTGTTATTGTATTATTATTATTATTCCAACTGAGCTTTCTTTTAGCTCTTAATTGTATGCCATTAATACTAGGTGAGAGGGAAACAGCATTTCAGTTCTCTGTATGTGATGCACATAGCTGTAGCAGATTAACAATAAAAAGCTCTTGAACTTGAACTCAACATGGGGGGACTATTTTAATAACACCTTCTGTAACCCAGCCGTCTGAGGGAACTCCCACCACGTGACACTTCTGGAAACTGAACATCTTAACTGAAAATGAAAAAGCATTTTGAAACAAAAATCTCAGTCAGGTTTTTTGTTAAGTTGAACAAAGGGAATTTTAAGGAGGCAGCATGTGAGTGAGGGCTGAACACTTTACAAAAACAGGCGATGGTGCTAAAGGCTACGTAACACTCATATAACACTCTGGTTTCCCACTGTGCCTCCTGAACACAGTGTGCAGGTGTGACGTGTTACCTGCTGGAGGCACCGCAGCCACATGACACCTCTAAATAACCACGACTCAGAGTCACGAGTCTGACCCACTTTGAATTATTATTCTTTTCTTTCTTCTTTTTATGAAGACAAATAACACACACAACATATGACAACACAGTACACACATATCTGGGGGTCACGTAGTGTTGGCTGCTAACTTGCCATTAGCACTTTATTCCCCAAAACAAGTATCATAACATACACACATGTATAATACACACACTCACATTTAAAGAGCATTTAAAGAGGTGGGTGAGCGGGCAAAACAAGTCACAGCATCAAGTTTAGGAAAATAAAATTATGACTTTAATAGTTCGTAGTTTTAATGATTGCAACAGTGATGGAAGGTAGAATTCATATCAACGTATGATGCATCATTTTTCATCAGTTAAAAGAGGCCTGACTCAGTTAAACTGGTTCCTGTTCAGCAACACAAAACACATGACAATACAAAATAACAACACAAACAATCAACAGAGACGAAGCTATAGAGACAATGGAGAGTGAAAGACTGGAGCGCAGTAAAATAGGATATGAGCTTTAAATCAGTGGCTGCAGTGTGTCCTTCCATCAGACGGAAATGTGTAACAGAGGTTATTGATCTAAGTTATTTATTTCATTATGGTGAAAAAAATAAATAACATCAAATGACTGCAGGTCGGAGTGATGTCAGTGAGTCCAAAGCAGAGCTGAGAGGAGAGTGAGTATTGAACTTCAGTGCCGTGCCGTTTTATGGGGCAGGTGCTCAAATGAAACTAAAGGGCATCACCTCCACCAGAGGAGCTACTGAGGCCTCAGGACATGGTACATTTGTGCACAGTAATGAGCAGGGAAATGTCTGTCTGAGGCGTCTCATGATCTATACTATAGACACCCACCAGCTGCTACACACACACACACACACACACACACACACTCTACATTGATCATTTATTCATAACAGGCAACAACAAAGGAAAACAGTGCCACGTTAATAATAAATAAATAAAATAATAAACCAAACCATCTTCCCTCCAAACGACACACAGGACCCAACTCTGAGGCGGTGTGATTTTACACCAGACTAACTTGCTTGTTGTTAATTAATGATGAGTTATTATAAGTTAGTCTGGCTGTATTGAGGTGTTTTAATAGTGATTTAATTTCCCAACAGTCACAAACACTATTGTCCATGACGGCAGACGAGGGAGACGTGATGCTGCTCTGCAGGGCGCTCGAGTTGTGTTGGTTAACTGTGGTGACCGTGACGGGGGAAGTCGAAGAGAGGAGGGGAAGGTTCGGTCATACAGCTCGTGTTCAAATGAGAATTGAAGCCATGTGCCTGTGGAGCTGTGCCCCCCCCCCCCGGTCAAAACAAAACTGTTGCAGCTTTAAACTGAATTTAAAGTGTCTGCAGTTTGTTTGTGGTATCAAAAGTTTTATTTGTGAAACATTCTGTAATAACTGTAAAATACTTCTGTTTTAATGACGGACATGAGGAGCTAAATGAAACCAGTGTTAAAAAGAATATCTTAAATGTGAGCGCTGTGTGAGAATAAGGTTGGCGTTGTGTCAAAGACTGTTTCCTCCCACCTAAACCTAAACCAAACTTTACCCTTGACCCTGACTACATTAACAGGAACAGACTTTGATCCGCCCGTTCAAAATACCAGTGCTTTTTTTTTGATCCCAGTTCATCACAGGTTGTGTTTCCACTTTGAAAACATGCTGACAGAGCTGAGTGCTTCACAAACAGTGACGGATTATGATAAGCGTGTCCTGCTTCCCTTCATGTCAATCACCTGACACACGAGGAGGAAACTATTTACCGTAACACAGGCAGCTGTCAGCCAAAGTGCAAAGTATCCTGCCGCGTGCTCGGATATCTGCTCGAAACTTGAGACTTCCTGCTCGAAGAATCAGATCTTCAACTACCTGACACCTGACTGCTCCACTGCTCCAAGATGGGCTTTTGTTTTCTATCTTCTATCTTTGCTATTGACCACAGTTTGAGGCAGCGAAGGTTCCTGACCTCAAGCAGGGACATCAGGATGATGTGCACATCTCAGCCTCCTGAATCTGCAGACATTCACTTGTAACGACAGTAAATAGTGACAACCTCCTCATTAATTGAAATGATGCTATTTTTCTTCTCTGTCTGGCTGAGAAACTCCAGCCCTGCCTGCTGCTGTTTCATGAGTATATCAAGACGTTCAGGTCGTATGACCACATCCAACACACTGTTTTACACATGAGCATCCAAGAGTGCAATAAAAGTTTCGTGTGACTCGTGTGAGAGAATCCTGATCTCAGTTCTTAGGGAGAAAATGTAATTTAGAGGCCGTTTACATGTACATGGTGATTTTGATAAACGGAGACATCTTGCTTGGTTTACACGCAAACGGAGATTTCTCCTCTGAAAACGAGTCTGTCTAAAAACTCCGGCCAGAGTGGAGATTTTGGAAAACTCCGGTTGCGCATTTGCATGTAAACTGAGATAAACGGAGATAAACGGAGTTATAGGCAGCCGACGTCACAGTATGCACCGGAACTTGCGCCTGTGTCAAAAGTGCGACCTATGTTGCTATGGTGACAATGGATACATGGAAGGCTTGAGCTTCTCGTTACACTGCCACCTACAGGTTTGGCATGCTCTTGTGTATATATACACAGGTAAGTGTAAACGAAGATCTTTTTGAAAACGGAGACGGTGAAATGTCCGTTTATGAAAATAGCCGGCCACGTGTAAACGGCCTCTTAGCAGTAGTGGTGCAGCCCTGGTTTAGCTCCAGGGCTGCACCACTACTGCTAAGAGGCCGTAGTAGTAGTAGTGGTGCAGCCCTGGAGCTAAACCAGGGCTGCACCACTACTGCTAAGAGGCCGTAGTAGTAGTGGTGCAGCCCTGGTTTAGCTCCGCCCTTTTTGGCTCCAAACAGTGTTAAATCTTTTGTTTTTTAATGAATAACTCCAGTGTTACGGTTTGTAGTAATATGTAGAACCCAAACGCAGACTCAAAAGGCAGAATAAGAGTTCAGTGAGTTTATTGTAGGGCTCAGTGCTGGCATGAGGCTGAATGGTCAGGGCTGAGCTGATGGAGACTGTAGACGGGCAGGTTGGAGCAGAATGGCAGAGTGCAGGCAGACTGAGGAGACAGGGTGGTTTCTTCCTCCAGTGTCCTCTCTGGCCTGGTCGTTGGAGCGTGCCGACATGAGGAGTAGACGCTGGTGAAATCTGAGCAAAAGAACAACCCACATTATACTCTACTAACAGTTTAGCGTGGCTAATGGTGACTGACACAGGAGAAGACAGAATAATGTGCTAATGAGTGGAGGTGAAGCTTGGGTTGTTGTACTGAGGATGATGAGGAGGAGATGAGTTGCAGGTGTGAAGCTCAGACAGGTGCTTGATTGCAGTAGCCACGCCCTCCGGAGACAGAAGAGTGAGGGGGAGCAAAGGAACACTGAGGCTGAAACCAAATCAAGATTCTCCACGCTGAATCCTCTGACACTCATACCTGTCAAGTTTTGGATTTGAAAATTAGGGAGAAAAATACTGGACCTGGAGTCGGACATTATCTTGCGCTGCAGAGCACTGCGAGCCTCCACTGTATTCCTGTCTGTGACCCCCGTTCAACCCACAACTGCCAGGGTTTGCATTTCCTTTCTGCTGCTGGTTGAAATGTGATAATAGGGGCGCCCCAGCGCCCACTCCACTAACTTGAAATGAGCGGTAGTCTAGAAAACTGGCGAGTTTTGTTTTGTTTTGTTTTTTTTGGAGGGCGCTCGTGCGCCCTCACATAGATTGCGCCCTGGGCCGTCGCCCACATTGCCCATAGCAAAACCCGTCCCTGGGTGTACAGGAAATCTAAAATAACCACTTGTCAACCAGACCCGCTGTCGACACTAACCTCGCGACAACTGCCACCCAGGCTACTGCAGGTGGCAGTTGTCGCAAGGCTAGTGACAGAGTTCAGTTTGGAGAGGCAGAGGAATGTTTTCTTTTTTAAATTATATTATAATACGGGAGATTTACGGGAAAATACTAATACGGGAGGACGGCGGGAAATAGGGGTAAAATACGGTAGTTTCCCGGCCAAAACAGGAGACTTGACAGCTATGCTGACACTCTGTATGGCAGGTAAAGAGTGCCACATGTCAAACATTTGTGTGGTTTACAAGCTGTTTGTTCCATAGACTTTGTTTGTAATCAGCTGTGTAGATTTGGATGTAACTGATGATTTCCACACAGTCGCTTGTTATTAAAGGGATACTCTGCAGATTTTCAACCTGCTGTGCATCATAACAGTGTGGGTCTATGTGTAAAAATACAGTTAACTTTCCTCTGCACCTTGCGAGCACCCAGATCTGTCTGCAGAAACTTTTGCTGGCTCCAGGGCTTCAGCTCGAACTACCAGTCGTTCTCACACTTCTCTCAGGCTGAGACAGAATCCAACTGTAAAACTCAGCAGTGTTGATCTCATCTTAACAAGATAATTTTGTTACTATATATAAACATATTTTAGTGCACTGTTTAACTGTATTGCAAGAGTTTGTGAACAGGAAGTTGACGCCATACTGTTTCCTGGGGCAGCAGTAGCTCAGTATTTTAATAAGCCACAGTAACTGTTTTACATAAAAACCCATCACATCCGTATTGCAATGAATTGTGGACAATTAAACCAGTGAAGTCAGCTGAGGTCTGCACCCCAAGCAGACTCTGGAAGTCTGCAGCGAGTCTGCTTCAGGATTCCCTCAGCATTCCCAGACTTTCTGGGAACACGCCTGCAAAGTCCACAAGTCTGCGAGTGCGATGACGTCCACACACTTGGTTACAGCTTTACTTCACAGTCAGAGCTGTGACATCTGGATTAGTTCAGAATTCACAGGTGCTCTTTTGGCTGCAGAAAGAGCTCATCAAGAGCTTTCACTTACTCATTTTCACCCACAGTGTCACATCTACAGCCATGTTAGCAGCTCTGTGAGGCTCTACGTAAGTACACGTGGTTTGAGCTAAATCCTAATGTTTAGCAGTTTAACCTGCACAAACAGGAAGGGAGATGTGACGGTTGAAATGCAGTTTGAGTGGTAAAAATCTGATGAAGAGCTGAGGGATCATCCTGAGGGGAACATGAACCATATTTAATGACATCCATCAGTGTGTACTGACCCGCTAACTGACATCGTTGGCTCATCCTCACTAACAGGTCTGACAGGAAACACTGACCTGCTGAACTCATTCACAGCAGAATAAATGCTAATAAAAGGCGCCACTGTTGGAATGATGATTTCATTAATACGTTTTTGACCTTTGTAGCAAAGCATCTCTTCGCTTCACTGCTCTGTGCAGATTAACACTCAGCTTCCCTCCAGCTCCACCTCACAACCAGTAATGTAATCTCATATTTTTTGAACATGCTGATCATTTGTTCAGAACAATGTGTCTTTGTCTAACGGTGATTTAAGGTTCCTGCTCGTCCACATGCTTTCATTTCACTCACAACAAAGAACAACTGCAACAATGGAATCAGACAATACAAATCTTGGCTGCAGTCGTACTCAAACTCCGTCCCAGAAGCCACCTCCTTCCTGCTCACTTCCTCAGTGTGAAGTGGCTCAGAGTACAGGAGAGAGTAACCCAGTTCAAGTTGTGCCTAGTTCACAGGATTATTAACAAATCAGTTCCAAAATATTTGTGGGACTATTTTGTTAGGGATGGGGACGCTCATGGGTGTTCCACTAGGGGCAGCTCTACTGATCTGGTGCCTTGGCGTCTTCTATACCCTCCTATACTCAGCAGCAGTCGTTGTGGAATGAGTTACCTACAAATATTAAATTAGCCAGTTCGTTAGCAAGTTTTAAAACCAGACTAAAAAGCTGGATGATGAATAATCTATCCTGACTACAAATCAGCCATGATAGTCTAGAGTTTAGCTAAATCATGAATTTTTGAAATGCTGTTCCTTAATATGTCTTCTCTCTATGCTGTGATATCTATGTCTTGTCTGTCTTATGTATTTGCTGTTGTGCTGTCTCTGTTTCCTGTCCACACATGTTCTATGTCCAAAGGACCACAATGGAAACAAGCCTTTGGGCTTTATTGTGTTTTTATCCTTTTGGTTTTACCAATAAAAAATTCAGTCAATCAATCAGAAAAAAAAAGTTTGAGAGCAGTTTGACAACTTGATTGGCTTTTTATCTCTCGTGTCTTAGATTCAAATGTGTTTTTGTTTTTTTTGTACGCTGCAGTTCAACAGAACAGGTCGACTGTCTCTTGGTTGAACTAAATCAGGATGATTAGTCCAACAGCTGTCTGGAAATTGGCCCATAACGAAAATGCATCCCAGCTGGCGTTGTACATTTCTGCAAATTTTACATTACGTTTTACATGTTTCATACATATACAGTAATATGTATGTTTCCACCATGACATAGTAAATGCGAGATGTCTAACTGCTGTTGGAGACAAACAAACAGCAATACCACCAATGTTTGTACAGCTGGGACTGTTCCCCTAAAACTGTTTTTTTTTAAGTCAAAATGTTTTCTTTTTCAAACCATAACCAAGTGGTTTTTGTGCCTAAACCTGATCCCACATGTGAACCACAGCCTTGTTGAAACATTTAAGTTTCAGCATAACGTCTCACTGTATCTGCTACATGTGCAAATGGTTTGCAGAAACTTGCAATACCAACATTTTTGTTTTGATTGATTTGATTGGGTTGTGGAAATGAATCATCCTCGCATTCATCCTCATCCTCACTGTGACCTCGTCACATGTCCACGTTTGGTCATGGACTTTCCACGTCCACATATGACGTCCGAGGTACCCTGGGTGTGTTGGTTGTTGACGTTCTGGGACGCCGTGTCAACTTCAGCCTGTTACATGCATTGTCTGTTTTCAAAATACACTTCTGTTTTCACAGGAAATGTACAGTTTGATACAGTCTCTTTCAAAATAAAAGCACTACGTTGGTACAACACCACCAACTGATGTTTTTTTCCTTTAACAACAAACACACCTGGTTACATTTGGCCAACACACCCACGTGGTTGGGTCGGTGGTTGTTGTCCCATATCACCCTCCTCGGACTTGCGGCCCCTTAACTTTAGTTGTTGTCCTGCTGTGTTTCCCCCGATGCTGTTTTACAATAACGCTGACCGGCAGCGTGTCATGCCGACGTCTTTTTTCATCTGTGTCTGACACTGGAAGTCACTGACCAAGCGGTGGTGTTTGACGACTTCGGGTTGTTGCAAAAGACGTCAGTGTTGCCCATAGAATCTGCAAACCTTTCCTTTTGGTAGCTTTCGTGCGTGTCCCTTTCTATCATTCTGTGGTCTCTCTCTAAATTTTGAGTTTTTTGCAGGTCCGTAAATGCAGCACGGTCAGTCTCCTTGTTTTCCCTCAGCAGCAGTTTGTGGAGTTTTGAGTCCCAGAGTGGATAATCGATCAGATCAGAGCTGATCAGATCAAATCGACAGATGAGAGGAGCAGCTGCTGCAGAGGCGAGTGACAGCAAACTTTTAGACTAAGTACAATGAACGTTAAAATTTCACTCTCACTGCGCCTGGCGTTCTGCTGCTCCATCTGTGCCCAGAGTCGCTCTGCGCTCCAACAGTGTGGTGCAATGAATAACGAACAGTATAATGATTCCAGCAGCGCTCCTAAAGATCGGTCCAACTTCAAAAGTAGATTAAAGAAAGTGCTGTATGACTTTACTGACAGGTAAACTCTGCAGAAACTGTCTGAGAACAGTTTTAACAGCAGAAGTGACCTCGGCTCTGTCCGCTCAGAGTTTAGCTCTCTATATTTGCTTTTTGTTTTGTTTCTTTGACCCTGTGTCTGTCATTTCATAACTTCCTCTTGGATGTGAGCTAGTGAGTCAGGATGAGTCTGTATTTTGTTCTTTAGGAAAATGCTGCACAGTGCACCCTAAACTTAATTACTCCCTGTGGAAAATGAGAGGGTGTAGGGGTGGTGAAGAAAGGCCCAATGTGAGGTTTCCATGTTGTTGATGGCAGCTGATATCACAGCTCTCCCACACTGCTTGTAGACTTTTGCCCTCGCTGCACCTGGAGGAGCTCGATCAGCACCAAACTGTGGGAGCGTCAGACAGTGACAGTGAGATAAATATCTGCAAACCAGCTGCAGTCGATGGAGATCTGTAACATCTCTTCTCTCAGTGCCTGACTGTAATCTAAATTCTGTCAGTGGAGGTGCAGTTTGATAACGAGACATTTCCTCATTGACTTGCCCGTCTCTTATCTGCAGATCAACATCAGACCAAAGCTGCACCCCATCACACGAGCATGACCTGCTCTCCAGAGCCAAATCTTTCTTGTGACAAGAATGTGACAAGCAGGAATGTCACAGCGGGCACTGATAGCCTCAGATTTACAAGAAGATGAATCTGAAAGTGTTTCAGTGTGTGTCCCGTACTGCCAGTGAGGTTACACAGCATCAACTGGTTAAAAGTGACTGCTGAACAGAGACTACAGGATCATGCAAAAGTGACAAAGTGAGCTCAGAAGTTTGACATCATGTGACACATATATCAAAATTAAAGAGTTTAAACTGGAGAAGAATCTGTTGCATAAAAAACAAGTAGAGACAAAGTAAAGTAAAAGTAGAGACAGGCTGTTTGTCATTTCAAAGTGAACAACAGCAGAAGTCCTGCAGTCAGTGGGAGACATAAAGAGCTGGACAGAAACCAGAGGATCTGCAGCCTCTGTGATGATGATGATGGTGGTGATGATGATGATGATGATGATGATGATGATGATGATGATGGTGTGGGAGATATTGAAACTTTCCATCTATGTTTAAATTCATTTACAATCAGATAAGCATCTAAACTCTGCGAGCAATAACCTTAAAACTTTCTGACTGGCTGTTAGTTCATGGCGCTCTGCCTGACTCCATCCTGTCAGTTTTATTAGTGCCTGTTATTAAGGACCAACTACCAGCATAGTTGGTCCTTAGGTGGATAATCAGAATTCTTGTTCACTGGTCTGCTCACCAGTCTGTGCAGGTTAGATGGAGGAGCTCTGTATCAGAATCATTTCCTGTTAGTAACGTCTTATAGTCCTTATAAAAATACTTATGATACTTATGAAATGTGCAAATGCATTTGGTTTGCAGAAATGTAAGATGCCAACATTGTCTTCAGACGACTGGGCTGACTTTACAGTTCCTAAATCTAACATGCATCTGACTGTGGGTCAGGATTTAGAGGATGAGAAAACTTCTGAGATTAAAATATATTTTATTTTGTAGGTCTTTTTTTTTTTTTTTTTTTAAACCTTTGTATGGTGACAACATGTAGGACGGCATGCCCGTCAGCTGAGCCGGTGAAACTTCCCACTCCTGGCACAAGTATGTGACAACGTGCGTCTCCGCATCAGCTCAGTGTGGTGGAGGATGATGGGAGAACAACATCTTCACGCATAATCCCTTACAGTATCATCACAAAGCAGAACAAACAGTGTTAACACACAAACACATTCATCTCTGGATGACAGACTGACACACAGCCTGATCCAGTGCACAAGAAATATACGTGCACACCTATATGCACAGCTAACACACACTACAGACCCTTTTATGGTCGACGTCATGATGACATCATGTTATCAGCTGGAGGTGCAGCTGCCTCTCCCCCACAGGGCTGTAGGCTACATACAAGTGTTAAATGTGATAAGACCAGAGGACTGGACGGAGGCCATCATCAAAAATGCTCACATGTGCAGCGCACACTTCATATCAGGTTAGGGAAAAAGTATTTCCTGTTGTAGGGATGAATAACAGTCCAGTATTTCTGAAGGCACCACTCACATCATCTTCCTCCATCGTCTAAAACAAGCCAACAGAACTTGTTAGCTAGCGCTAGCTAATGTCTGTGGAGAACTGTTTTGCCTCCAGCTAAGCCCCGCCCACCCCATAAAAACCATCATACTGTTCACTCACAGTAAAAGAGTCTACTGATAGACACCATCATGACACTGCACATGCCTTCATGGGAAGCTTTACGCTGTCCTCACCTGAGACCAGAGCTTTAAAGAAAACTGTAATGTACAGAGCCACGTCAACCTGGAATAAACCGTTTTATAAATAGTTTTAAAAAGAAACCAAGAACAGAAATTATTAAAAAAGAAACTGATCTTACCAACATATGATGTCATGTTTGTGAAGGTTATTTGTATCTGTGGTGTTCACTTGGGTGATACCTCAGTGTACCAGCAGGTTTTGTGCACTCACATTTAACTCTTTGAGCCTAGTTCCTGGGCTCTGTTGGTTTATCTTGATGATCTACTGATGTGGTGACACTGTAAATGAACCGTTACTCCCGCCGTCTCTTGTTTAGGTTTTATTTAATGTTGCCAATGTTGTTAATTGTCTACGATGTGATCATTTGATGTTTTGTTTTTGTGTTGTGTGTTGTGTGTGGACCCCAGGGAGAGCAGTCGTTACTGCGCTAACAGATAACAGATCCTGAATACAGAATAAAGACTCTCTCAGGTGATCGGGATCTTCCAGCAACACTGGTATGTTCTGGTGTCTTCTCCATGCATTTTTAAAAAACGTGCTCCAATCATTCGTGACCTCATAGTCCGAGCCGACCTACCACCAGAACGACCTGCTCATTTTTTATTAGCTGTCTCAGATGGCAGTTACAAATGTGCACAGTGTAATTTCACTTTTAAATGCTGTTCGTTTACTCGTCTGGTCTATAACACAACATTAAAAGTGTCATTACCTGTCACACAAAAACTGTCACATGTGTGATCAGAAGTTGGCGTAGCCTACACAGGACAAACAACACACGTGCTCTCAAGACCCGTATTTCAGGACTCACAGACCAGAGCTGCACCCATCACTGGAGCATGACCTGCTCTCCAGAGCCAAACCTTTTCTTGTGACATGAATGTGACGAGCAGGAATGTCACAGCAGGCGCTGATAACCTCGCATTTATGAGAAAATGAATCTGAAAGTGTTTTACTCAGCATCACAGTGTGTGTCTCTTACTGTCAGTGACACTGTCTGGCCAAACGCCAGAAAAAATGTTAGCATTGTACATTTCTGAAAAAGAATTTCACTTTAAAACACCGTTTGTTTACTCGTCTGCATTCTGGTAAAAACCACAACATTAAAAGTGACATTAGTTTTAACACAAAACATGTCACATATGATCAAATGTCCTCGCAGCTTAGCCCATGCCTGTGACACCAGGGGTCAGCACGTCCAAGGCCCCGCCCCTTGCTGCTGCCTGGCACACGATGCATCGGGCCCCGATATCAGTCCGTTCAGGTGGAGGGACACAGAGTGGCGGCTCCTTGTGTTCATTCGGGCTGAGCCAGATGCTTGCTGGTCTTCAGGGAGAATAACGTTTCATTGTTTTCTATTCTTCTATTTTTTTCTACTTTTTTCACGTATTTTTTGACACAGCAGTTTTTTATGACTAGTGTTTTTTTCTTTTTGGATGATTCGTGACATATTTTTGATGTAGCTTCTGATGTGTTGTTTCAGTTTATCCTTGTATAGTACATGTGGCGTCCCCCATGTGGGCGTGTCAGAGAGCGCTGTTCAGCTCTGATTAACCCAACTTGATTGTTTCCACTTAAGAGCAGACTGACTCTTAATCCATCAGATCACAATCACCTGAGAGATAAATGTGTTTGTGTCTTAAGGCTTTGTGATGAAGATCTCTGTTCGATCGAAACGTTGCACAGTTAAAACTTCTGGGACCTTGCCAGCAGCCGCTGACACCTGCTGACACCTGCTGACAGCTGGCTTTTTAATGGAAAGGCTTTAATTGGCATTCACACTGGGCCAAAGACTCAGCAGTAGTCACACGTATTTATCACTTGAGCTCTGATCGGCACTGAACACAACAACCAGGTGAATGTGCTAATTATAGCACCTTTACTGGCAAGATGCAACAACAAGCCATCATAAATTACCGTCTGTCCTCGCCCAAGCATCACTCTAAATCAGTCTGCACTGAGTTTGAGAGAGAGACTGAATACGTTAGATATGTCTAAAAAGAAGTCACCACCTCAACATTTCCACAGGCCTCCATCCTCCTCTCTGTTTTCTTTTTAATAATTCTTTATTCAACAAGCCCGGACCGGCTACATGGGCTCGTCCCCCTGCAGGCCCACCACCCGCAGAGGGATCCAGAAGGGATCGGTGCAGTGTGGATCAGGCAGCAGACCAAGGTGGGGACCTTGGCGGTCTGATCCTCGGCTACGGAAGTTGGCTCTTGGGACATGGAATGTCACCTCTCTGGTGGGGAAGGAGCCGGAGCTTGTGGAAGAGGTTGAGCGCTACTGGCTAGATATAGTCGGCCTCACCTCGACATATAGTTCCGGCTCTGGAACCCAAGTCCTTGAGAGGGGTTGGACTCTCTCCTTTGCTGGAGTTGCTCCGGGTGAGAGGCGGAGGGCCGGGGTGGGCTTTCTGATAGCCCCCAGACTCTCTGCCTGTACGTTGGGGTTTACCCCGGTAGACGAAAGGGTTGCTTCCCTGCGCCTTTGGGTCGGGGAACGAGTCCTGACTGTTGTCTGCACTTATGCACAGCAGTTCAGAGTACCTGCCTTTTTTGGAGTCCCTGGGACGGGTGCTGGACAGTGCCCCGACCGGGGACTCCATTGTTCTGCTGGGGGACTTCAACGCTCACGTGGGCAATGACAGTAGGACCTGGAGGGCGTGACTGGGAGGAACGGCCTGCCCGACCTGAACCCGAGTGGTGTTCAGTTATTGGACTTCTGTGCGGGTCGCAGTTTGGCCATAACGAACACCATGTTCGAACATAAGGATGCCCATCGGTGCACGTGGCACCAGGACAGCCTAGGTCGCAGGTCAATGATTGACTTTGTAATCATATCATTTGACCTGCAGCCGTATGTTCTGGACAATCGGGTGAAGAGAGGAGCAGAGCTGTCAACTGATCACCACCTGGTGGTGAGTTGGATCAGGTGGCAGGGGAGGACGCCGCGCAGACCTGGCAGGCCCAAACGACCAGTGAGGGTCTGCTGGGAACGCCTGGCGGAAGAACCTGTCAAGTTGATCTTCAACTCCCACCTCCGGGAGAGCTTCGACCGCGTCCCAAGGGCAGAGGGGGACACTGAGTCCGAATGGGCCTTGTTCTGCTCTGCCATTGTCGTGGCAGCTGTTGTGAGCTGTGGCCGCAAGGTCGCTGGGGACAGTCGCGGCGGTAATCCCCGAACCGTCAGGCTGAAGAAGGAGGCCTACAAGGCATGGTTGGTCTGTGGGTCTCCGGAGGCAGCTGACAGGTACCGGCGGGCCAAGCGGAGCGCAGCAACAGCAGTCGCAGAGGCATGGGAGTTGGACCAACCAGTCCACGTGTGTTTTGTGGATTTGGAGAAGGCTTACGACCGTGTTCCCAGGGGCATCCTGTGGGGGGTGCTCCGGGAGTATGGGGTTGGTGGCCCCTTGCTAAGGGCCATCCAGTCCCTGTACCGAAGGAGCATGAGTCTGGTTCGCGTGGGCGGCAGTAAGTCGGACCTGTTCCTGGTGAGAGTTGGACTCCGCCAGGGCTGCCCTTTGTCACCGGTTCTGTTCATAACTTTCATGGACAGAATTTCTAGGCGCAGCCGAGTGGTGGAGGGTGTCAGGTTTGGTGACGGGAGGATCTCGTCCCTGCTTTTTGTGGATGACGTGGTCCTCCTAGCTCCATCGAACAGTGACCTCCAGCTCTCGCTGGGATGGTTCGCAGCAGAGTGTGAAGTGGCTGGGATGAGAATCAGCATCTTCAAGTCTGAGGCCATGGTCCTCAGCTGGGAAAGGGAGGATTTCCCACTCCAGGTCGGGGGGGAGGTCCTTCCTCAGGTGGAGGAGTTTAAGTATCTCTGGATCTTGTTCACGAGTGAGGGTAGGATGGAGCGGGAGATTGACAGGAGGATTGGGGCGGCGTCAGCAGTGATGCAGGCACTTAACCGGTCCGTTGTGGTGAAGAGGGAGCTTAGCCAGAAAGCGAAGCTCTCGATTTACCGGTCGATCTACGTTCCAACCCTCACCTATGGTCACGAGCTCTGGGTAGTGACCGAAAGAACAAGATTGTGAGTACAAGCCGCCAAAATGAGTTTCCTCTGCAGGGTGGCTGGGCTCAGCCTTAGAGATAGGGTGAGGAGCTCGGACATCCGGGAGGGACTCGGAGTAGAGCCACTGCTCCTCCACATCAAGAGGAGCCAGTTGAGGTGGTCCGGGCATCTGGTAAAGATGCCTTCCGAACGCCTCCCTTGGGAGGTATTCTGGGCATGTCCAACTGGGAGGAGACCTCGGGGCCGCCCCAGGACACGCTGGAAGGATTACATCGCCCGGCTGGCCTGGGAACGCCTCGGGGTTCCCTCGGAAGAGCTGAAGGACGTGGCTGGGGAGAGGACTGTCTGGGCTTCTCTGCTGAGGCTGCTGCCCCCGCGACCCGGGCCCAGATAAGTGGAGGACGATGAGTATGTGTACGAGTACGAGTATTCAACAAAACAATGTACAAAAAACAGCAGGTAAAGAGCCACATCACATTTTTGTTGTTCCTAAGAGCCAAATCAAAATTGCTCCTCTCTGCTGTTCACCTGTTCTCCAGCCTGTCCATGACCTCCAGCGTGACACACCGGAAAAAAAATAAACCTCAGCCACAGAGAGTTTGAACCCAAACGTCCGGTCTTAACCACACTTCCAGACTTCCAGACTTTGCATTCCCAGGAAGTCCGGGAGTGCTGAGGGCTTCAAATCCACAATTCATCCAGACCACAAGGGGCCTCAGGAGGACTTTCTGCAGACCTCCAGAGAGTCTGCTTGGGGTGCAGACTTCAGCAGACTTCACTGATTTAACAACCCATAATTCATTGCAATACAGACACGATGATGTGGGTTTTTCATTGGCAGAAAAAAAAAAATCTTATGAATGTGCGAAATAGATATTGATAGTTAGCTCTATTAAAATGCTACTTGAATTGTGAAGACCAGATATAATATTCAACCACATCATGATACAGAAATATGTGTAATTATGGGCTTGTGAGGGACTGAAAATACAATTTATTATTGGAGCCTATCAGGCTGTGCAGGGTGATAGGGGAAAAAATGGGCAGCAAAACAACACAAGAACATTTCCAATGTCAGTAATGCCCAATTTATTGAGTTATAGTCCTTAGTTACAAGCATTTCTGTTTTTGAACATGTGTAGCTGTTATACAGAGATGTATAAAACCATTTTTTTGTTCTGTCACAATGAAAGGATACGTGGGATTTATATCTTGTTATCTGCAGGGACAGATGAGTAGGCACTGTTCATCAACTTATGACATATTTCCTCCTGAGACATGAACTTTCGTTTGATATGCTTTTTCAATTTCTCCGGACTATTTGGGATCAGTGAGAGTAAGAATAAAAAAACTAAACACTATCAACAATAATAAAGTCCTAATGTCCTCAAACAAGTACTTCCTAATCAACAGCGTCTTATCTTGTTACTGTTGCTAAAATTAGTCAAATTCGTTGTCATATCAAACTATAAATGTTATTATAATTAATAAATAAACTGAAGCTGGAGAGCCAGTGGGCCCACATGGGTCCAACAAACACCAACTTTTACCCAAAGAACAATGTTCATGTCATGTAAGATCCAAAAGCCAAACCTGTTCTTTTCTTTATCTAAACCCAACCACATGTATGTTGTTGAAGAAAAAAAACCCCATAAATTTGTGATGTATTGACGTAGTGCTTTTATTTTGAAAGAGACCGTATGCAAACTGTATATTTCCTGTGAAAACAGAAGTGTATTTTGAAAACAGACAATGCATGTAACAGGCTGAAGTTGACACGGCGTCCCAGAACGTCAACAACCAACACACCCAGGGTACCTTGGACGTCATATGTGGACGTGGAAAGTCCATGACCAAACGTGGACATGAGACAAGGTCACAGTGAGGATGTGTTGAGAAATTTAGTTTCACAGACTCTTTCCACATTAACATTATCAATCGTCATCTGTACTTCTGTGTCTGTGCTGCAGTTTCCAAACAACATAAATTTAGTTTTGTTCAAATTAAAAGACAATTTATTTATTTATGCTGAACCATTGTTTGAATTTATTCATTTCTGTCGTGACCTCCTCCAAAAGCTGTAGCAGATTTTCCCCAGAAGAAACACTTTGATGTCATCTGCAAATAAAACAAATTTTATTTTTTTGGACATCATACATTTATCATTTATGTACAGAACAAACAGTTTTGGACCTAATACTGACCCCTGTGGGACCCCAACAGAAATGTCTAGGCATAATGATATGTAGTTACCTCTTTGCACAAACTGCTGCCCGTGTCCCATACAGTTTTTCACCCAATCCAGCGCAACCCCTCTTATACCATATCTTTCCAGTTGTTTTAAGGTGGGATTTATACTTCTGCGTTGAATCGAAGCCTGACATGCACCTCCCCAGAAATGTAACTACATGTGGCAACGCAGACCTCCTGTTTAATTTTATTAGCTGAAACCATCTCCCTCAGTGGAAAAGAAGCTTTTATCTACTTTAATTTCACAGATAAGAAACAATAAATTGTGAAGACAATAAAGCCTCCACAAAAATATAATTTTATGTCTTGTATGTGATTTATCCTGGCTTCATATGAGCAGAGGAAAAGTCCACAAGCCGCTAGGCTAATTTATATTATGTTAAATGCCATAGACTTGTCCTAGAAACATTAGCATGCTATATTTGTGTTGTTAATGTGTGTGTAATGTGTGTTTGATGTGTGTTTGATGTGTGTTTAATGTGTGTTTATTGTGTATTTAATGTGTGTTTAATGTGTGTTTATTGTGTGTTTAATGTGTGTTTAATGTGTGTTTATTGTGTGTTTAATGTGTGTTTATTGTGTGTTTAATGTGCGTTTAATGTGTGTTTGATGTGTGTTTATTGTGTATTTAATGTGTGTTTAATGTGTGTTTACTGTGTGTTTATTGTGTATTTAATGTGTGTTTAATGTGTGTTTATTGTGTGTTTAATGTGCGTTTAATGTGCGTTTAATGTGTGTTTAATGTGTGTTTAATGTGTGTTTGATGTGTGTTTATTGTGTGTTTAATGTGCGTTTAATGTGTGTTTAATTTGTGTTTGATGTGTATTTAATGTGTGTTTAATGTGTGTTTGATGTGTGTTTAATGTGTGTTTAATGTGCTTTTAATGTGTGTTTAACGTGTGTTTATTGTGTGTTTAATGTGCGTTTGATGTGTGTTTAATGTTTGTTTAATGTGCTTTTAATGTGTGTTTAATGTGTGTTTATTGTGTGTTTAATGTGTGTTTAATGTGCTTTTAATGTGTGTTTAATGTGCGTTTAATGTGTGTTTAATGTGTGTTTATTGTGTTTAATGTGCGTTTAATGTGCGTTTAATGTGTGTTTAATGTGCGTTTAATGTGTGTTTAATGTGTGTTTAATGTGCGTTTAATGTGTGTTTATTATGTGTTTAATGTGTGTTTAATGTGTGTTTAATGTGCGTTTAATGTGTGTTTAATGTGTGTTTATTGTGTGTTTATTGTGTGTTTAATGTGTGTTTAATGTGTGTTTATTGTGTGTTTAATGTGTGTTTAATGTGTGTGTAATGTGCGTTTAATGTGTGTTTAATGTGTGTTTATTGTGTGTTTAATGTGTGTTTAATGTGTGTGTAATGTGCGTTTAATGTGTGTTTAATGTGTGTTCAATGTGTGTATTGAATCAACTAAACTTTACAGCACTTCACAGAAACCCTCCCACTGACTAGTGTTATGGAGGTGTAACTGCAGAGTGACACAGACACACCACCACACAGAAAGGCTAAGAAGTCCGACTACTTATCAGTTCATCAATTTCAAATTTCATCAAACTTTTTTTTGGAAGGTTGCAAAATAGGAACAATGACACAAAGATGGGTGAGGTTAAGGAACTGACATGACAACGTGTTCACTTTACTGATGATGTGTCCACCACAACGATGCTTTCACCAGTCACTGCGGGGATCACGGGCCAATCAGTATTTTTCCTCCTCATAATAAGTAAGTATTCATTACACTCAATGTTTCTCCATACGACCCGTCAAACAGGCCACTCGTCACATCCTGATGAGAAGTGGTGTAATTTAATAAGCACATGTCTGTCTTCTCGTTGGCGTGTCATCGCAGTAACTTTACTCCCCAAACCTTATTTCCTTGTCATAAAGTATATAAGAATTATAGTTTATCATCAGTGAGCAGACAGGAGGAGGCAGCACCTAAAGGACCATGGCCTCTCTCACGCTGTGGCTGCTGGTTCTGGTCTCAAGCGCGTCCGCATGGCGTCATTATTACGATTTCTACGGTGGATCAGTGACCTTCACACCAAAGGGCCAGAATTCAGACGGGACATATGCGGTAAGCTGAGCTGAAGAGGCAGGTAGAGCTTCAACAGTTAGTCAATAAATTGATTGAAAGATAATTGAAAGAAAATACATTGCAGATTATTTTGATACTTGATTGTTCCACTCATTTTGGAAGCAAATGTGTCAAATATTTTCTGGTTCCAGCTTCTTAAATGTGATTTGCTGCTTTTCTTTGTCATTTATGATAGAAAACGAACAACTTTGGGTTTTGGACTGTTGGTTGGATAAAAGAAGCAATTTGAAGATGTCACTTTGGGCTCTGGAAAATTGTAATGAGCATTTCTTACAATTTTGTTTACATTTTATAGACTGAACAATTAGTCGATTAATTGTGAAAATAATCGTCAGATTATTAGATAATGAAAATAATTAATTGCAGCCCCAGTGGCAGGTGAAGTCATGTGTTTTTTCAGGTAAAAGTCATGATTTTGATGACAACTTTATGTGCAGCATATTTTATACACTAAGGTAAAATAATAACAGGAAAAACTGTAATTACAATGTGAGGTTTTTAAGTCAAATATTTACATTTTTAATACAGATTTAAAGCCTAAAGCTGCATATCCACCAAACCCTTTCAGTCCAGCACCTGTGGAACCAGCAGTAAGCCTTCAGACACGGTACCTAGACCCTCGGTGTGTTCAGACAGTCCTCTTAAATGTGGGCGGGGTTGTTGTCACTCACTGCTCCGTCCAGCACTCGCTGTATTTCCTCATCAGCGGTGACACAGATGGAAGTCTGCACCTGGTTTATCGTCCACAGAACGAGGCTGCACGCCCACATTTTCACAACAAAATAGAACAGGCTGCAGTGAGAGTCTCTCTCCATGGGATATTTAAAAATAGCAGCTTTGTGCATTTAGTCCTTCTCAGGCAAGCTCAGGGGTTTAGTGTTGCTGTAGCCCACAGGAAGTGAGGATTAGAATATATGACCTTCACATAATCCGCTCCAAATTAATCTATATTTTTAAAGTCATCACTAAAAGTGTCTGTCATCCAAGAGAGACAATAAAAACTAATGGAGCACCCTGAAATAACTTCAGCTCAGAGCATAAGAGTGCCCCACATCATCTCTGCTTTTTCCCCATTGTCCAATGGGATGATTTGAGAGGCGGGGCTTCTGTGGTGGTCATGACAACAAGTGTACAGTTGGTAAACAATGGAGGAGAACTAGAACTAAGAGCTATACGACTTTACAAAGCACAGTTAGCACCATCTCAATAGAAAACAGCAGATAAGTGCAGTACTGTAAACGTCCATGATGGAGGAGAAGCTCCTGGACCAACTGGTGGTACTCCCCATGATCCAGCCTCTTTTTTAGGGTCTCATGTACCCACACAGATCTCTGTTTATCTGCTGACAGCCTCTCACCCTCAACCAGAGCTACAGACAGCACCCTCTGCCTCAACATGGCAGCAACTACACACTGATCACTGCAGGATACATACAATAAAATAAAGGATAGACTGATTACACAGGAAGGTTAGGGTCAGAAGGTGATGGGGGTGGTTGCCTGGCAACAATAAAAAGGTGCAGCAAGTGTTTTTTACTGGTAGCATTCAATAAAAAAAGGCAGTGTTTCACATCCTGCAAAATGCTTTCTGTGCGATCAGGGCCTTAGCATTGTTAGCTCTGTTAGCACCACTAGCTGCGCTGACGGTGCTAACAGAGCTAACAATGTCATTAACAATGCTGAAAGGGGTTTGCGGCTCAAAATTGAGTTGCTTACCCACAGGGGTGACCTGGGAAGGAGGGTGGGCACAACTGGGTGGTGTTATTTGCAGTAAAGTTAATCGCAGAATCATCGGCCCTGCTAGTTAGCTCCCATCTGACCCTGTTGGCGCACAGTGCAGAGCAGCTGGCTAATCAGTGGAGACCGAAGGTTGGGCAGAGGGGACTGTGTTTCTGCAAGTCAGATCCAGACGTGCAGCGCAGTAAACTGAAGAGTAGCTGGTCAAAAATATTCTCAGCTGTTAAGCAGTTTGACGGTGAACCGTTGACATCCCGAGCCAGTACTAAAGAGATACTCTGACCTTTGGGAAAATATGCATTTTTACTCTGTTACAGATTGTAACATGACAAACAAGATCTGTATCAATTTCTTCTGCAGTTTAAAATGGCTGCCATAGCTCCATCAACTGGAAACGACAACAACGACAAGTTGAAGAGCTCCATGATGCATCAGGACTGTAAATAGAGATGAATGTACTCTGATTTTAATTAAGTATACAGGTGTTTTCTGTGTGACTTGTGTACAGGTGGAGCTTCGCAACAAACAGACCAATTATTACTGCACCCAGAATAACTTCAGATGTCACAGTGGGAACTGTGGTATTCAAACCCACAGCAGCATTACCACCATTTCTCAAAACTCCTACGGCTACACCTGGTGCCATCGTGAGGTAGTGACGCAGCGGAATATCTACGGTAACCAGCCCTTTGAGATTCGGTGAGATATAAATGTCACACACACACACACACACACACACACATTAGAATTAGTTTTGTGTAGCGCTAACATCACCTTCAAAATGTTTTTCCAACAGGTACCCCACCAGCGTTGGTTGGTACTACGGTCAGGGATACTGGATTTCAAACACTTATTCTGCACGAGCTCGTTGGAGTATGGTGGCTCATTTTGACCTGGGAACCCGATCTGATACTGGTGAATCTAACAGATCCCCCACCATAACCAGTACTCCTCCTCTCCGGTAAGGACCAATGACGTGCATCTGTCTTCTGAGCTGTTTTCAAAGTGACACCTTAAATCTGAGTTTTGCTACTCACAGTGTCCCTCCAAGCAGAGATGTGCCATGTCACCTCCATCACAATAATACCAGTAGAGTTTTGGTGGTGTGGTGGTTAGTATTGTTGCCTCACAGCAACAGGGTTCAAACCCAGGGTGGGGGAGCACACAGAGATCAAGTATTACATATAAGATGAATGACTAATGAAAGTAAAACACCCTGAGGAGGACAGTGTCATATCAGTGAATCCAGTCATTACACGGCTAATGTATTGATAAAAAACAAAAAAACAATTAAGTTATCAAGTTGAAGAACAAAGGTTAACAAGTGATCAGTAAATGTGATGTAAAACCACACACACAAAAAGAATCTTGATGTTTGTAAAAGAAGTCTTGCTTCTGTGTCATTTGTTCAGTTTTGTCTTTCATTTTTGTTCATCTGTGTCGGCTTGAACCTCGCAGGCATCCTCGTTCCCAAGATGCAACAGGAACACACAGGCTGTGTCTCTAATCACTCACTGTATAGCAGGGTGGACGTAGTTTTAAATTCTTGCTGGTACTATTACCAAAACCTTCACTGCTTCATATCGTTCAGCTCTCCTCACTTCATGCGTTTTTAAAAAGCCAAGTCAAAAACCAAACAAACAAATAAAAGCATGTCAATATTTTACTGTACCTGTACAGAGTAGAAAGAAGTTAGAAACACTTCACAATGTGTAGAGTAAAATATTTGTTTTTGTTAAAACATTTGTATTATCTATTTTTCGTTGTAAAAAACATTGATCAACATCTGCCACAAACTCAATAAACTATTTAAATATTTACTATTTAAATCAGCTGACAGCGTTTGAGCCAACCACAAGAACGTGTGGAGTTTTGTTGGTTTCATTTATTGTTTGTCCTGTCCTGGTGCAAACAGCGTTTTTTGACGTCCATGGTCCAGTTGTGGAAAAATCAAACGTCCCAGTACAATAAATCAAACGCAACCCAACCACTGGGTTTCAGAAGTAGACGCGCATGCGCAGTCACGTACTGCTGAGAGTGAAATCCCTGATCGTTAGCTCACACACTGCTTGTTCACGCTGTTCTCAGTGTTGTCAAAAAAAAGTTCCGCCCTGGTGTGCAAACTTCCATAAGAACCCATGAAATCAACTTTTATATTTTTCCGCGAGAATAATCCGCGCGGATATTCGCCCTCAGTGTGAATGGACTTTAACATGGAACATATCTGCTTATTATGCTACTGATTTTAATTGGGATATTTTTTGATGAACTGAATGACATTTAACGGAACGTTGCACGTCTCGAAGGCTGGGCTCATAGGAGACCACCAGACTCTCTCCCAGGGGGGCAGCAGGGGGAGAGAGGGAGATGTCAATTAATAAACAGACAAAGTGGTGTTTAAAACTGCATATATTGCTAGCAGATCTATTTTCTGGCCTAAAGTACGGACGTGACTGGTTCTGAATGTGGACTTTAGCAGGCAGCTGCTCTCTCCTCTTCCTGGTACTGCGCACCGGCTTACTTTCACCCCTGCTGTATAGTGAGGTCACCATTTTATAGTGATGTACAATGTGTAGTGGGAATTATTATACCCCATCTCGTAGACTCCCACAATGTACCTTCTAAAGTAGTATACATCCATCCATCCATCCATCCATCCATCATCCATCCATCCATCCATCATCCATCCATCCATCCATCCATCCATCCATCCCTCATCCATCCATCCATCCATCATCCATCCATCCATCATCCATCCATCCATCATCCATCCATCCATCCATCCATCCATCCATCCATCCATCCATCCATCCATCCATCCATCTGCTTAACCAGGGCCAGGTCTCGGGGGCAGCAGGCCAAGCAAAGTACCCCAGACGTCCCTCTCCCCAGCAACACTTGCCAGTTCCTCCTGGAGGATCCTGAGGTGTTTCCAGATCAAATCAAATCAAATCAAACTTTATTTATATGGCACTTTTCATACATTAAAATAGAACACAAAGGACACAAAGTGCTTCACAAAATAAAAACATACAACAAAAATACTACATATATTGAAAAACCGCCCCTCCCACCCCCACATATAAACACACACACACACACACACACACAGGTCAATATAGTAACATGGCTGGGCACTGAGGAACCAGGTGAGGAAATAACCACCTATGGGGAGCTCATCCACACTGAGAGCTGTCACAGCCTACGGCCACACACTGGAGCTAAGAACTAAAAGACTAAAAGGCAATAGGAGAGGTTAAAACAAGTATGAGATAAAATAATGATAAAATGAATAAAATTTAAGGATTTAGAAAAATTAAAGGGCCAGTGTGTAATATTTGGCATGGTTTATTGTCAAACTGAATCTGAATCTGAATATTCTACCCATTAATATGTTTATATAAGTGTATAATCGCTATAAAATAAAATTCGTTTGGTTTTCGTAGCCTTATAATTATGCTTTTATATATATATATATATATATATATATATATATATATATCAAGGGCCTTGCTTTAGAGAGGTCGCCATCTTGCGCCACCATGTATGTACAGCAGCCCGAGCGGACAATCCAGCCAGCCAGAGAACGCGTTTCGTGTGTATAAATGAACCAACGAAGACAGCGGAAGGAAGGAAGAAGGAGGAGGAAACAGCAGAGAGTGTTAGTAGTTCGTCGATAGAGAGTAGTGAAAAGTTTTTTTAGTTATAAAGTTTGTGAATGGACCACACTTACCACGCAACAGGAGAGAATGAACCCGAACCGTCATCTGCGAGGAAAAGAAGACGCAACTTCACTCCTTGTGATGCACTCTCTGCAGCGCTTTTCCTCCTGATGATATATCTCCCCAACAATGGCAGCAGTAGCACTGAATCCCATTCTGTGCATTCAGCCTCTCTTCTCTTCTTTCTCTTCTGCTGAGCGGGTGAGAAGAGAGGCTGAATCCCATTCTGTGCATTCAGCCTCTCTTCTCACCCGCTCAGCATCTAACACATGGAGTTCCTCATCTGTGTGCTCCGGCTCAAACAGGTATGGCTCTGGGTCTGTGTCCGCTACAAGAAACTCTTCAAAATCGCGTTCAAAGTCGTCCATTGCAGCTACTATAGTCCGGAGATATTGCTAGGCTAAATAAACAGCTGAGCGCTGTTTACAGGCTACGCTGTCAGTCAGTGTGCGGGCTGGAGATTGGTGGAGCAGAGAGGGGAGGGGGGTCCCCACTCGGAATGGAAAACGAGTATGTGTGTATGAAGTGTGTCTGTTACGCTAGAAGAGTCAGAGTTTGGGACGGAGTCTTTTACCCCCTGGAGTGTTACTGGAGTTTTTGGAGTGCTCAAATAAACGGGCCTTTTTCTCGAACGCTCCTCTGGTCTCCTGCTCGTGAGGGATTCATTACAATATCGTAACATGGTTTAGATTTCTAAATAAACATTCACCTCATTGCTAGATAGACCTACTCCTGAAAAACTCGTGCGCAAGGCTTTTTGTCCCTACGAGGCCGCCGTCATTTACCCGACGGGAGGGGTGAGCGAGTGAGCCCTGCAATCTAGAATTTGACCACTGATGTCACTGTTTTCAACCCATTTTACACACTGGCCCTTTAAAGATTTAAAGATTAAAAAATGAAGATTTAGAAATTTAAAAATAATATAATGCATAAAGATTTAAAAATAAAAAATTTAAAGGCATTACAGATTAAAATAACATATAATAGAGTTAAAAGTCAAACTAAAAAGGTGAGTCTTGAGCCTTCTTTTAAAAACATCAACAGTCTCTGCAGTCCTGATGCTCTCCGGCAGGCTGTTCCATAAGTGAGGACCATAATGGCTGAATGCAGCCTCCCCGTGGGTTTATTTTGTTGTAACTCTTGGAATGATTAAAAGGCTGGTGCCGGAGGACCTCAGGATCCACGAGGGTTGATATGATAAAAGCAGGTCAGATAAATAAGATGGCCCAAGACCGTTAAGACATTTAAAAACAAATAAAAGAACCTTAAAATCCACCCTGAAACACACAGGGAGCCAATGCAGCCATTTTAAAACCGGTGAGATATAGATAGATGAGATATATAATCCCTCCAGTGTGTTCTGGGTCTGCCCCGGGGCCTCCTACCAGTGGGACGTGTCTGTAACACCTCTAACAGGAGGTGTGCAGGTGGATCTTATCAGATGTTGAACCACCTCAACTGAGGTGGTGGCGATTCTCCCAGAATATATGCCACCACCTTAACATGGTGGAGGGGTTTGCGTGTCCCTGTGGTCCTGGGAGCTGCGTTGTCCAGGGTTAATAACTCCATGCAGGGCCTCCCAAGGCAAAGTGGTCTCAGGAGAGGGGCCAGACTAAGATCGGTTCAAGAAGACCTTGATGAGCCAGACCTGGGCTGGGGTGGTAGTCGGAGTATTTGTTATGGGTGATTCACCAGCTGACGTTGATATGACATGTTTTAATTGTGTGACAGCGATGTTGAATTAATGGCGCAGAGAAAATGATCTGAGTCGAGGCTGAAAGTGTTTTTCCATGTCACAGATGAGCTCACTGTTCAGTCCTCTACATACAGCTCCCTAGATAGTGAGTAGTGATGTATCAGTCATATCATCGTGCTCGTACACAGAGGTGTCCTGTCCACAGTTTTACAGACGTCCCTTTCACAGTTCTGGGCAGAGGGGAAAATTCTTTTTGGGCTGCAGGGGATTTTTTTTTGATGCAATACCAAGTGACCACTGGGAAAAAATGGAAGCAAGGCTGAGCGGTCATGCTGCGTCCAGTTCTGTTATACATCCATGTATGTTTGATGCACACAATGATATAACTGCATTCCAAAATGTTCTGTAGTTATGCCTGATTCAGCTTCTTCCTCACAGGATAACCCAGAACTGTGCGAGGAGATACAGACTGCCGGTGTTTGATCATGATGGCGACCAGGTCAGGTGCAGGTTTGGAACTTCTGCGGCATCTGAGTGTAGTTTGTGCTACCAACCTGACGGTTTCTCCTTAGACCAGGTGAGAAATCTGCTGTAAACAAGCATCAGTGAGAGCGTCACATGAGCTGACGAAGGTAAAGCTGACTCTGTTTGGGTGTGTGTGTGTCAGAGATAATGGTCCTTATTTTGTCTCCAGGACTCCTGCACCCTGTCATATTCTTACACTCGTCACACTGGAACCAGTTCGTTTGAACTCATAGTGGAGGACTTCCCCCAAAACCACATCACTGTCTCCTACTCAGACGGATCCTACACATCCAAAAGTCCCTTTGTAGGACGGCGCAGACGTGATGTCACAACCAGCACGACTCTGCCCTCGCTGCCTTCGAGCGGCACGTCAACTGTAACAACAACCACAGCGACAACAACCAGAGCTGCAACAACAACTGATGAAACAACAACAGCTGCACCAACCACAGCTGCACCAACCACAGCTGCACCAACCACAGCTGCACCAACCACAGCTGCTCCAACTACAGCTGCACCAACCACAGCTGCTCCAACCACAACTGCTCCAACCACAGCTGCACCAACCACAGCTGCACCAACTACAGCTGCACCAACCACAGCTGCTCCAACCACAGCTGCACCAACCACAGCTGCACCAACCACAACTGCTCCAACCACAGCTGCACCAACCACAACTGCTCCAACTACAACTGCTCCAACCACAGCTGCACCAACCACAGCTGCTCCAACTACAGCTGCTCCAACCACAGCTGCACCAACTACAGCTGCTCCAACCACAGCTGCACCAACCACAGCTGCACCAACCACAACTGCTCCAACCACAGCTGCACCAACCACAACTGCTCCAACTACAACTGCTCCAACCACAGCTGCACCAACCACAGCTGCTCCAACTACAGCTGCTCCAACCACAGCTGCACCAACTACAGCTGCTCCAACCACAGCTGCACCAACCACAGCTGCTCCAACTACAGCTGCTCCAACCACAGCTGCACCAACTACAGCTGCTCCAACCACAGCTGCTCCAACCACAGCTGCACCAACCACAGCTGCACCAACCACAACTGCTCCAACCACAGCTGCACCAACCACAACTGCTCCAACTACAACTGCTCCAACCACAGCTGCACCAACCACAGCTGCTCCAACTACAGCTGCTCCAACCACAGCTGCACCAACTACAGCTGCTCCAACCACAGCTGCACCAACCACAGCTGCACCAACCACAGCTGCTCCAACTACAGCTGCTCCAACCACAGCTGCTCCAACCACAGCTGCACCAACCACAGCTGCACCAACCACAGCTGCTCCAACCACAGCTGCTCCAACCACAGCTGCACCAACTACAGCTGCTCCAACCACAGCTGCACCAACTACAGCTGCTCCAACCACAGCTGCACCAACCACAGCTGCACCAACCACAGCTGCTCCAACTACAGCTGCTCCAACCACAGCTGCACCAACCACAGCTGCACCAACCACAGCTGCACCAACCACAGCTGCACCAACAACAACAACAACGACATCAGCCACAGCTGCACCAACGACTACAACAACCACCACAGCCCAGCCTACAACCTCCGCCCTGAGGACCACCACCAGGCCCTTCCGTCCATCGATTGCTCCACTGAGCAAACTTCCTCTACAGTTTTCAGTTAATGGTTCGAGCAGGATTGATTATGTTTCACTAACTTTTTTCAGCGTGCATTCACAGTCTCCTCATTTTTTTCCTCCACCAGTTGAAACACACCACGCCCCTTCATGTCTCGATGGTGATTACTTCCCCATTTTTCTGGCACCAACTCCACGTCACGGAGTCAATCTGCCGGCATTTGTCAACCACACTCTTGAAATCCGAGTCAAAGCCACTGCAAAGTACACCAGGTGAGGAAGCTCCTGTCACAGCCTGATGTGTTTCTATCTACAGTGTGTTGTTACAGAGTGAAGACTGCTGTCCCATTAGTTTCAAAATGATTCTGTCTTTTGCTTTTAATGGAATAAAGTTCATGAAAACACTGGTGTTCCTCTTGTAGCATCTACGGCCTCATTGTCAGTGGACCTGCGGGCACCTCAAAGGAGCGAACCTCCACAGAAGAATTCACCATTAAATGGACTCCCACTGAAAATGAAGTGAATGATCATTTTTCCTTTTGCTTTTATTTTGAAGCGAGAGATCGGTGAGCTCACACATAAACTTTCCATCATTCATAAAACCACTTCATTTTCCCCTGATGTGCTTTTATTAAGTTCTTAGATTAAATATCAACATATGAGCTTTAAATAATCTGATACTGCGCTGTGTTGACCAATTTATTGTTGCTTTTGATAATTATTATATTCTTTATATCTAAGGAACCTTTTCTTCAGTTTGTCTGTAAAATTGGTCTTTGTTCTTTTCATTGTGTTTCAGACACTACAGAGTCTATCAGTCAGAGCTGCGCTGTGTGACGGCCGATGTTGGACACCATGGTTAGTGGAGTGTTTTCTATGAATATTCCTTATCGACCGACAGTCCTCATCAGGATCCATCAGTGGACCGGCAGTCCTCATCAGGGTCCATCAGTGGACCGGCAGTCCTCATCAGGGTCCATCAGTGGACCGACAGTCCTCATCAGGGTCCATCAGTGGACCGACAGTCCTCATCAGGGTCCATCAGTGGACTAGTCTCCTGCATGTTTCTGATATGAATGTAATGATTAAATGATATATTTTGGTGGTTTGAGTTGAAGGTGTGAGAAAGAATAGTATCAGTAACATTGTTAACACTGTGCTACATTACAGAGAAATACAAACCGTACTAATGAACCTTCATTAATATAGGCCTATATTTTATCTCCAAGTGCACGTCACACACTGAGCGAGCCGCCTGTTAATGACGCTGTGGGCTAATGGGCATGTAGCTACTTCCATGTTTCACATGATACGTCATGTTTGTAGTCGACCAATGAAGATGAGTTTACATATCACCTTGGGTTCGTCCTTCACCTTCTCAAAATGATCCCACACTTTGGATTTCCTGCCCGACATGTTATTAACTAGCCTGTGGAATAACCGCAGGTACCAGCCCTGGAGATTAGGGGCTGTACACATGCTGCGTCTTTAACCAGCAGCAAAAATGTGAGGTCAGGCTCTGGGAGCTACTCTCGTGCCTTTTTTTGTGCTAGCTTTCAAGAGCATGGTGGCAGGTTGCGTCTGAGGTTGCTAAGCAACCTTATCTACATATTCTCACTGCGACCTCCTCACATGTCCATGTTTGGTCATGGACTTTCCACATATAACCTCCATGGTACCCTGGGTGTAGGGCTGGGGCGACGCGTCATCGTCGTCGACTACATAAATACGTTGATGCGAATTATTTACGTGACAACGCCTGAGCGCAACACAGGCTCCGTGACTGTGTGCACAGTGCCATGCTGCGGGTTCGGGCCGGGCTAGGTTATAATTGTCTCACTCGGGTCGGAAAATGCAGCCACTCACCTGTGTGTGTGTGTGTGTGTGTGTGTGTGTGTGTGTGTGTGTGTGTGTTTGTGTGGCCATCGGGGCCGAACTCCGCCGTGCACGTTACAGAAGGCAAAGGAGCATTGTAAAGGTGCGACCATGTAGAGACAGAAATGACATAAGATAAATAACATAAGGCTGTTTAGTTTGTTTAATAAAAAGAGAAGGTATAGACCTGTTCTATAGGAAAGGGAACCTTAAATGACTTCTGTTGTAATCTGGTGCTATATAGAAAATACAATTATAATATAATTAAAATTAAATAATTATAATATAATGGTAGGGGAAACACTGATGTTTCAATAAATGTTAATGTTAAAATGTTCAAATGAAGTGTTTTGGTATTCATATTGTTTAAATTGCCTCATTAATCAAATAATGGAAAAATAATTGATAATTGAAAAGATAATCATTGAACTAATCAGAAAATGAATCGTTAGATTAGTCGATCAATCTAAAAAAAATTGTTCAAAAAATAATCATTTGGGACAGCTCTACCTGGGTGTGTTGGTTGTTGACGTTCTGGGACGCTGTGTCAACTTCAGCCTAGGAAATGTACAGTTTGCATACAGTCTCTTTCAAAATAAAAGCACTATGTCGATACAACACCGCAAATTAAATTTTTCTTTCCTCACACGTGGTTTAGCCGCGCTGTGTTTACAGTTTTATGGGATGCAAACACTGCTCTCTTGAGGTAAAACTCAGGGTCCGTTGGGGTCTTTTTTATTTCCTTCTGAGAAGGTTGTGGTGCAAGTGAAGGAAATATGAGTCTGATTAATTTCCTGTGACTCTTTGGCCCAAATATTCTCTGCAGTGTTTTGGGAAGGACATATGAACCAGTTTGTTCTGTGGATGTGATTGATTGTCAGGCACAATGTGATCAACTGTTGTAAAGCTACATCAGCTTCACGGCTTATAAAGCGAGTCTCACATCCATTAACTCCACCGCCCAGAGTGAACTAGAAACCAACAATCAGTGTTGTAATTAACCTTCATCTCAGACTGACCGAACACCAGCAGCTGACGTTCTGATGCTCCTGGTTGTTCTGAAGTTAATGTTGCATTTCTTAGATACCATCGTCCACTGCAACGAGACCTCAATAAAGGTGGAGGTGGAGAAGTCCTACCTCATCAGACGCAACGAGAGGAGCTTACACCTGAGGGACTTCAGTGACGCCGCCTGCAGCCTCAGAAGATACTCCAACAGAACCCACCTGGTCGCAATCATATCACTCAACACCTGTGGGACCACACTGGAGGTACAACATGCTCACCTGTAACACAAGATGAACTCAGTTTAATTCAATCAATTTTATTTATAAAGCCCAATATCACAAATCACAATTTGCCTCACAGGGCTTTACAGCATACGACATCCCTCTGTCCTTATGACCCTCACAGCTGATCAGGAAAAACTCCCCAAAAAACCCTTTAACGGGGAAAAAACGGTAGAAACCTCAGGAAGAGCAACTGAGGAGGGATCCCTCTTCCAGGACGGACAGACGTGCAATAGATGTCGTACAGAACAGATCAGCATAATAAATTAACAGTAATCTGTATGACACAATGAGACAGAGAGAGAGACAGAGAGAGAGAGAGAGAGAAGGAGAGACAAAGGGTTTACTTCTGATCAGCTGTTTTATTGTCACGACAGTCTCAGTTCATGGACTGAGTTTATATGCATGACATATTATTGATTTGATTCATTTACTAACAACCAAAATATCTGTATTTTTGACAGGTTAAAATTGTCATATATGAAAGAGTATAAATGGTCTTTAATTTGTATGTTCAGCATTCTTGTGTCCAAAAGTAAGTGCATATATAAGATAGCAAGTAAGTAAAAAAAAACTGCTTTAACATCATATTTGGTGCATGATTTTTGGGCCACTGTTATGAAAGAAAAATGATAATTAAGAAGAGAATTAAGTTATAAAAATAAAGTGACAATATCTTGTGAGAAAGTTCAAAGGTTTTCATTTGACAGCAAATATTTGCTAAAAGTTTGCCTCATGGAGTTTCAGGAAAAGATGTCACGTGTACAGAATCGACCACTAAAATCACTACTAACATGTAAACATATGTAAAGAATGATGCAACAGCCGGTGATTCTGGAGCTCAGGCCGGTGTGGACTGTTAAAAAAATGAAAACTGTAAAGGATCAGGTCCTTTGACTGCTGCTTTGAAAATAACCAGCAGGTTTTGTGACGATCACACGCTCATCAATTTACAATTAAATTGTAGTCTGGTCTATGCCTTCGCCCCTTATTGATTAATTGCAAATTAATTAATTGGGGACATGTTTCGACAATTTTATTAAAGATATCCTTTGAGTTTGGAGATGTTTGGACAAACTGTCATTAATTTATGGACAATTTTTGGATCTGGTTTATAGTCTTATTTGTGTTATACCACGGCCATTTTGGCATCTGTAGCGCCCCCTAGTATTTGATTTGAATGAAACTTTCAGGATATGTTTTGGGCACTTATGTGAACATTTGTCACGAGTTTCGTGATGATTGGCTCAATGGGTATGGAGTTAGGTCTGTTCATATGCTGAGCCACGCCCCCTTTGAATTTATTTGGTTGATATCTTTTAAACGCAGTGAGATATCAACAAGCTCTTGATCATTTTTGATAAGCTCGGTCCAAGAAAGATTCATAGAAAAACTGGTACAAATCAGATGTAGGGTTCATGAGGTGAAAAAACAATTAGAAATGGCGGAAAATCCAGTCAGGCGGACCTTAATGGACCCTTTTTTTGTAGAGCACATTGAATTTGACTTCTGTGTTGAATTTCAAGTCAGTCAGACTTGACACGTGAGCGGCATGTCCTTTACAAAATTGCTTTTTTGGGCCTTAATTATAACGCCCCCATCTGGCATCGTATTTCTTGAGCACCATTTGCACACAACTTCCAACTTTGTCACTTTCAGGAGGAAGGCGATAACCTCATCTTCAAGAACGAGATCACATCCGCCAACCCGAACGCAACGATCTCCAGGCAACACGACGTGGAGATCGCCTTTTTCTGCGCCTATCCAAAGCAGACCAACCTGACGCTGGGATTCACCCACAAGAACCCATATGCCTTCACAGAGAGGGGCTTTGGCGCTTTCACCTTCCAGTTTGAATTCTTCGAGAGCCAGCGCTTCAGACAAGTCGATGCCAACACTTACCCAGTGGAGGTGAACCTCAAACAGATGATGTTCATGCAGATCGAGGCGACCACCTCCATCCCCAACACAGAGCTGTTTGTGGAGTCCTGCAGGGCGACTCCGTACGACAACCCAAACTCTCGCATCAGCTTCACCATCATCCAAAATGGGTATGTGTGCACAATGACAACACATCCAGTTTGTCTTATATCAATTCCTTAAATAACTATGATAAATATTACCTGGTCACAGGTGTGTAAAGGACAACACAGTGCAGATTTACCCCGGCTCAAACCTTCAGTTCAGATTTGGAATGGAGGCTTTTGAATTCATTGGTGCTTATGCCGAGGTAAGGTCATGAAGTTTATAATGTTTCAGCCATGAGTTTTAATTATTACCTCATAATTAACACAGTGTGCATTTGTAATGTGGTGAAGTCCATTTCCATGGAAACAGTGAAGTGGAGCTCCAGTTCCAGCTGGACGAGGACATCTAACTGGCCTACTGTCCTTGTCCCAGTATACAAGCACGGGAGGGGAATCCATTTATTCAGCCAAGTATGTGCGACTCCTCTACGATAGGTGGAGATATGCCCCCTTTCAGCTTGTTAGTATTGGACCTTTTTCCTGTTGACCTATTACGTCACAGACCAAACAATGGACAAACAAGTTAGCTACGGTTAGCTAGCAGCTAACTGCTACCATGGTGGACAACTTTACAGCTCTGTACATTTGGTCCGTCCAAAAAGTCACGGCTCTGGATGTAGATTTCTCCATGTTGTTACCGGCTTCTTCTTCTCTTACACATTTAATGCTATTGGACTTCCGGGTCAAAGCCCGGGGCGGAAACTGTGGAGCATGCTCAGAGCGCCTCGGCCAGTTTGGGTCTGACTGACTGTATACATGCAGGAGTCACATGATCTGGGTGTGTTAAGACCTTTGCACACTGAGTCAGTTTTTTTCAGATGCATTTTTTTAATCCGTCATCTGAAACAAACTGTTGCACACAGACACCTTACAAACTGATTCTGATGCTTTTTATTGCTCTTTTCATTGTGAAAATTTACAACACATGACAAAATGTAAAGACACATTTCCTCCTCTGCCTCTCTCCACTGGAGTTCCCTATCTGACTGACATCACTTCCTCCCTGTCTTTCATTTGGCACCACAGCTGCATGAGGGGGCGGAGCTGTCCACACCCTCCTCTTCATCATCATCCACCTGAATATTACTATCTGACCTGCTGAAAGTGAGCTGAGTTATGAATTGATTCTGTGCGCCCCGCCTCATATTTTCTTCACTGATTCTTGGTCAAACATCTCTAAAGGCTCTGATGGATGTGAAAAATACAGGAAGTCGAACCTGTTCCAAAAATTTTAATGACAGACAAAAGTTTCGGACTGAGTGTGAGAACATGATTGACACAACATGAGGTCATATTTATTTTTAGACGCGCAACAATTTTGGATGAAACAAACACATTCAGTGTGCGAAGGCCTTTAGTTCCACTTTGAGAAATTCACTTTAGTACGATTTCAGTTGGACTAACATGATTCCTTGGATTTTAAAAGTCTGGTTTTAGTCAGGCTGACACAAGAAATCCATTTTCTCTCATGTCATGTAAACGCTCTGAGTGACTTTACCTCCATGTGTCTGCAGGTGTACATCACATGTTCGGTCATCCTGTGTGAGACTGGCGTTCCCGGCACCCGGTGCTCTCGGGGATGCATCAGATCCGACTCAGGGAGCCATCGCAGCAAAAGAGAAGCTGTGGGCCAGACTTCTAGACACTCCATTTCCCAGGGACCTTTGCACCTGGTGAAAACGTCTGACAGCCAAGGTGAGTGTGCTCATACACTCAGTATGTATGTTAGCACCCACTAACATCTGGCTTTTGTATTTAATGGCAAAGGTTACAGCCAGCAGTCACTCCAGGGACAAATGACTCTGCAGTAGTCACAGACATTTATCCCCTCCAGTTGGCAGTGATGATAATGTGACGCCTGGATGGATGCACTAATTTATGCCTCTGTTCAGGTGCGGTGCAATGATGCACCGCCACATATTCCATCCATCTGTGCCTGAGCAGTGCTTGAACATCGTTCCAAATTATTCAGCACCAAGGTTGAAAGAGAGACTGAATTCACTTCTGCTGTTTACTAACCCTGGTGGTTCGTGACACCGAACGTGACGCACCAGTCATCCATATCTGTTTACCTGAGACCGGGTCTCAGGGGCAGCAGGCTGAGCAAAGAACCCCAGACGTCCCTCTCCCCAGCAACACTTTCCAGCTCCTCCTGGAGGACCCTGAGGTGTTTCCAGGCCAGATGAGATCTATAATCCCTCCAGTGTGTTCTGGGTCTGCCCCGGGGCCTCCTACCAGTGGTACCGGTCTATCTCACGCTCCATTTTACCCTCACAGGTGAACGAAACCCACAGATACCTGAACTCCTTCGCTCAGGGCAGCAACTCTCTCCCAACCCATGACACACCAATGTGTTTAACAACACACATATACCTTAAAACTTCAGTCAGTAGCCCGGGCTGTTATTTGCTTGAATCAACAAACTCAACAGGCCTATATTTGGGACAGGCCTTTAATTCCTTTCACATAAAACTGTTGCTCAGCAAAGATCAGGAAATATGATCAAACTGTTTATTTAAACCAGTACGAATATTACTTGTATAAAAACTAGGCTTCAGATAAAAATGATTAATCATTTATTTGATGTAACTCCGACAGACGCAGCATAGCAGACAGAGAGTTGCGGCACTCAAAGATCATGGCCCCCGGCATACAGACACAACCCCACTTTATCCTGTTAAAACAATCCTCACAACTTGGATTCATTTTTTTATTAAAAACCTTTTTGATGCTTTTGATCTGAGGACCCTTACAGACTGAAGGAATATGAATAACGTACAGGGTAATCAGGCAATGGACACATATTCTGACTTTGTGACAGCTTTTGCCTCATGCTGGTAAATCTGAATGAATTTTTCTCTGGTGTTAATGGTTTCAGTAAAATAAACTGAATGATTAAATCGTGGAGAATCTAACTGAGCTAATGATGTGTAGCATCTCCATACTGACGAAAGCTTAAACATTAATATTCATATGCACGTCACGTTCTAAGCAGCTAACTAATGTTAGCTCAAGTGGGAAGCCAAAAAACTGGTTTAATACATCCAAATATGTGCTATAAAAAAATGAAGTGCTGAACAACCTAACAGCCAGCCTCCACGTTCCATGTGATAGACGACAAACCAGATGTCATTTTAGTGGAAGAGAGCAGGATGGTAAAATTAGGTGAGGCTAGCAGAGAGTGCCGACAGTGGTAAGAGGAGACAGCATTGCCATCTGGACCCCCAAACCCCCCATTTCATATGTGCCCGCCCAAATGTTTAGACCAGTCTTCACAGCTGGATACAGATGTGTGACTGGTCAGTATTTGAATCTCCGTTCAGTCTGACTCATTTCTTTGTGTTTTCCTTTCAGTGTCAGTCCCGAGTCTGAATCTGAGCGTGAACCTTGCGCTCTTTGCTGCCTGCCTCCTGGCGTGTGGAGGTGTGGTCTACCACTCGAGGAGGTCCAGAGCTAAATACCACCTGTTGCCGAGCGATGAAACGAACTGAGTCCGGGAACTGAATATCATCCAATCAAATCATTCAGGAGGCGGGAGAGCTCCACAGCTAAAATCTCATTCATCCTTTATGTCTTTTAGTATTTTAGACTTTCACATCTCAGACCTCCAACAGGTCTGTTTCCTTCATTTTGTTTGACCTGCGCCTGCTGCGATCATGAAGTACTCAGAGTGTGAATGAAGAAAGATTGCTTTTTATTGCAGTCACTGGACTGCAGGGTTTCAATGGGCACTAATCAGCATCAGCTAATCACCTTATTGATTAAATAAAAAGCAGGTCATGTCATGATGTGTGCTGTCCTCAGGAAAACATCACATGGATAGAATTAAAAGCTGATTGTGAACATTTCTTCTGTCTCATCTGCGTCATTAATGCATGGAGTTCCTATATGGTGATATACTGTATGTGCCCTGATGAAGACTGAGTTGAAACACACAGTGACACGCAGACAGTTTATTAAAGGCTCCTCAATATTTGCAAAGCAGCGTCCTTTCTGCTCTGTCAGAGGCTCACCAGAGTGGAACGTAATTCCATTTCACACCAGAGAACTAAACACTTGTAGATCTGTCAGTAACCAGTTAGAACAACAGTTTAGTGTTGATGTGTGTGTGTGTGTGTGTGTGTGTGTGTGTCTGTGTGGCTTTACAGGTTTGACAGGTGAAAGGACAGGGGAGAAGGAAAATTAAAAAAGAATAAATAGAAACAATAGCAATTATAATAATTATGATGAAGGGAAATTAAGTCTATTAAAACTAATCCTACATTTACTTAATAATAATAAAGTCAGTGGGAAGGTCCCCACGTCTGCTGGCAGCAAAGCAGCGCCGAGGCATCATTGGAAAACTCCAGAACAGGTCAGCAGGGAGAGTCCGGCAGGATCAACCAGGTTATTGTTGCATCCTAATATGAAGTATGGGTTAGAATTTTATATTGTTACAGCTGCAGTTTCAATATTGTCTTTGCTACGGATGATTTATTTGTGTTATTGCTCTTATTATTGCAAACAAGTTGTGTTTCTTTGTTTCCACTGCTCTGTCCAGCGTTGGGGCGCCCCCAGACCCCTAAAGGACGGAGCTGGCCCTATGTGGACTTGATCCCTTGAGAAAAACTGCTCCCCCACTTTTCTCCATGTTTTTGAAAGATATTGCACCAGTTTGCTCCACGTTCAAGGGTTTGAATACTTACGAAACAAGAAAAGTGATGTCACTCCAGGTTTCAAAGGGTTAAAAATGTTGCGCAATGTCCTTTTACGGTCTTTAGGTTGCATGTCCTGTTCTTGTTTTATTTCTTTGTCTTGTTGGTGTGTCTAAAGAAGCTTTGTAGCCTTGACAATGTTGGCACATCACAGATAGAGGTGACCTGTTTACTGTAAACCTGCAGGTGCAACAACAAGGAGTGGCAACGTGAAACTTTTTCCAGACTTAAACCAATAATACATTCCACAGACTGAGGTGACGACTAACAAAGCACCCCATGCTGGAGTCGGCTCAGCAGCAGCCCTGCCCATGACAGCTGTAACACAACAGATCACCAGTAATCAGAGTCCTGAGGGCCTTAACATGAAGCCAGCTCAACAGAGCCGGGCGCTCTTTACCTGAGCTGGCTCGACAAACCCTGCAGCCTCAGTCAGAGATAACATCAACTGTCTCTGCTAACTCAGACGTTCTACTCATACAACAACAAAATCAATTGTGTGCCGCCTACCTCTGCCCTCGAAGAATATTAAAAAGTATCACATTAAAAGGTGACACTGTGGCCTCAATAATAATAACAATAATAATAATGATAATAATGATAATAACTTTATTTGTGTGGCACAGTTCATACAGCAAGAGCTACTCAAAGTGCTTTACATGAGTAAAATGAGAAAATACACATAAAAAGCAGAATAAGAGAGTAAGATACAAGTGTACACACACACACACACACACACACATATATAACATCATTAATAAAAACAATAACTAGGCTATTAAAAAACAAATTAAAATGTAATAAAAATAAGATAATTTAAAAAAACACTTACAAAGCCAAAATCAATTTAATAAAAACAAAACTATAATAAAATGAAACTGAGGCATTAAAAAAAGAAAAAGAAAGCACATGAATATGTGATTGCCCTCCATCCCCACCCCACTGTGTTTCCAATTGGTTAGCAAATTCACAGCCAATTAAGGTCAACTGACACCGGCCAGAGAAGGAGAGGGACACACCCAGAGACACAGAGACAGAGCAAGAGAGAGTAAATTAGGAAATAATGGCATGACCCTTCATCGAGGATCCTGTTGATGAGGAGGCCCACATTGTGCAGAGGGCCTTCCAACCACCACCAGCTCCAAGGGTCTTCCAGGACAGGACCAGCCCATTGATACAGACAGACTCCTATCTGTGGGAGAGGTACCAGTTCAGCAGGCAGAGCATAGTGTATCTATGCAGTTTGCTGGAACCACACATTGTAACGGTCACACGCTGCAGCCAGTCTCTGACCACAGTGCAGTCAGTCTGTACTGCACTGAGGTTCTTTGCTAGCGGTACATTCCTGTATAGTGTTGGTGATGCTGAGAGGCTAAGTAAGGCAACTGTTTGCAGAGAGGTAAAAAAGGTGTATTTTCTATTCATTTTGATTATTTCTAGCATCACCATACATCATGTATAGGGCTTGATTTGTTCACATTAACATATGGTTATCTTTTATATTTATGAATTAACCATGACACAAAGCAACCACATTAAAATGGGACACACACCATTGTGGTCTGTCTGCTCCTCATCCTATAGCACATGCCATACATTTTCCTTATTTTGATATAATAAGAGACAGAGCTCACAGGTGACTCCCACATGATGAGAAATAGATCATTGATTCACTATCACCTGCATTCACTTAATAGTTTTCCTCATCTCCACTGAACTGATGGATTTACTAAATGTCATTTTCTACAATCAATAGATCAGTGTCTTGTGATTATTTCCTATAAACTGATCATTTGCCACAAAAAAGCTCCAGCATCCTGATGACAACCACACATTCACATATTGACCAAATTATTGTACATTTGGCCTTTTTTGGGATTATTGATTGTACGTCGTACAGAGGGCCAAATTATCGTACAAATACGAAAATTATCGTACACCTGGCAACGCTGGACTGTCATACACTGTAACAGTCACGCACCTGTGGGCCCAACTGGTTTATTGTTCAGTGAGTTATGAAGTTATTTGTGTGTCTGGTTAGTTTACAGTGATTGTGAATATTATCTTCACACAGCAGTATCAGCTTATCGTACTGTATTATAAGTCCTTTTGTACCAAAAAGTTAGTAACCACATCATAAGCACTTGGTGTGGTCTTTGGTTAGTGGGCCTTTCATCGTCACGTACAAGCATACACCAGTTATCTCTTCTGCTTTTGCTCTGTTGGTCTTTAACACAGTATGAGCAGACTGTGGAATAGTATCACATATTTATTTTATCTCTGTTCATCTGTTTTCATTTTTGTCCTTTTCATTCTTCACACACACTTGTGCGCACATATATCCTTCAGATGTGTTGTTTTATTACCTGTGCTGTGTCCTTCCTGTTCTCTGTGTCATTAAAAAAAATCTGACTCCGACATTTCATGTTAAAGTCAATATGGACTGATAAAGATGAAGTGCTGATATTATTGTGCCCCCCCAACATATACCGATAGACCATTCTATAAACTGCAATGTTAAACAGACTAACAAATCAGAACCAAGCATAAAAACATAATCCAAAGTGGTAAGATTATGGTCTGAAGACGAAAAACACTGACACATCAACGACAGTGTGATTATAACATCCACAACATCTGTTTCACCCTCAGCTGTTTCTGTGATTTGAGAAATATTTTACAAACTAGTAAAGTCACCGACGCCACTGTTTCAACACAGATTGGTCGTTCACAATGTAGCATCAACAAAAATAATGAAGTGCGTCCCTGGAATGCATCGATTGTGAGAATCACTGCGTCCTATCAGATGTGTCAGCAATGCAGGGCATGAACCGAATAACATCAACATTCAACACTGCCATCGAGTACACCGAAACAAAAGGACACTATGTGACCGTGCAATTAGCTGGAAGGCTCCTGCAGGTGAACAGAAGGACTGGGTGTGGTTTACAAGATTCAAGATTCAAGATTAACTTTATTGTCTCACGAAGTGAGAAATTTGTTCTGGGCCGTTCACCCATGCTGCAGCCACAACACAGAACATACAATACGATACAACACAATACCAAACATACAATAGATATGCGCATTCCATATCATACAAGGTGCTGAAAAGTGCAAGAAACATGGCGATTTAAAAAATGAATAAATAACACCTACTAGGGCTAATAAAATGCTAAAATTATAATAAGTAAAAAATACTAACCTCTGCAAAACAAACAAACGCAAGTCATCTGAGCTCTGGTCTTATCTGACCTTGTTTACCATCTTTATTGACACAGGAACAAACGAGATTTTAAATCTGTTCAGTCTGCAGTGAGGAGCTCTAAACCTTCTACCAGATGGTAGCAGCTCATACTCGCCATGCATGATGTGTGATGGATCGCAGATAATTTTATTTGCTTGTTGCAGAGTGGCCTGTTCATAAATGCTCTGAATGGAGAAGTGCTCTTTAACACCAATAATTTTTCCAGCAGCATGAATTAGCCGAAACAGTTTGTTCTTTAGCTGCACAGAGAGGTTACCAAACCAAGCTGTGATACTATACCTGATCAGACTCTCTAAGACTGCCTTATAAAAAATCAACATAAATCTTTGATCAACACCATGAATTCTCAGACGAAGAAGAAAATGCAACCGTTGCTGTAGTCTGCAACAGAGGCTGTTGACGTGTGTGCTCCAGGTACCACAGTGAGCAGCAGTGTTCTGCATACTTCCTGTTGATTGATTTATTGTTATTACAGACAGAGAAAATTACCAGAGCCAGTGCCAGGTGATGTTTTAAGCTCAGCCACAGCCCTCTCCATGAGAGCCTGATGCAGGACACGTTTGCTCTCTCTCTCTGGAGAGAATTCATTTTTTATATTGTGTATTTTGTGTTTGTCATCCTGTTTTGCAGGACAGTTAATTACTGTGATAACAGTTTTAACATTAATGCAACATGTCCCTTAACCGGCTATAAACACACGTCCCACAGGCGAGGGTTCTTGTTTTCATGATCCTGTTAAAAATTAATCTAAAATAAAAACCAACCACAACAGAAAGCTATTACATTGTCTGTGTGCAGCAGCGTCATTACATTATGCTGCTCCAAGATACGCTGCAAACACACAGTGACACCGCCGTACTGTCCCGTCATGGCTGCAGGAGATGGCTGTTTGAATAATCCTTTTTTAAACTGACCTAAAATAAAAACTATAACAGCCAGAGCATTCTTTTGACTTCTTCTAGGCCCTTAAAGGGTTATTTTACCTGATAAATGTAATAATAATGATTTTCTATTATGCTATACACTGAAAGTGTGATATATATTCTGAGGTGGTTATATCACTTTGAAAATCTCATACTGTTGCAGCCCTATTTGGCTTTAAAGGAGAGACTCGGTGGAGTGTCACCATCGTAACAGTGACATCAGTGGGATTTTTAACAGTGTAGCCTGAAGGCAGCTAATTTAGCTTAAGCAGCTTAAGATAAAAAAGCAGGACTGTGGAGATGATAAAATATATCAGTTAATGCCATGACAGTTTTTCTTCATAGTTCAGATGCAATGTTTCAATGCACTTTGGAGAATAGGTGACACCAAAACTGTGTTCCACTTTGCAAAGAATCTGCAAATGCATGCTCGAAGTGGATGCTTTAGAAGTTCTGATTTCATTGTTCATTGTTCCACCGCAGTTGGCAGCAGTGCATCTAAAAACACAGCTCCACCTCTTCTCAGAAGTTGGCCTTGTGTTTAAATACCAACAGAGAGAGGATTGCTCCACTCAGGTAAGAAATATGAATTGTGGTCACCTATAATACGCAGACAGGTGAAACAAGTTCTGCTTCATGCTTTATACTTCCAGTAAATGATGTGAATGATAAGAAAAAAGTTTCATTTCCTTGTGGTAGAGTATTTAAGATGCAGATCACGCTGCAGAGGGCACACTCAGAAGGATGGCTTCTCTCACCCTGCTGCACCTGCTGCTCATGATCTCAGCTGTAAGTGCATGGAGCTATGATCCCAACAGGTACAGGTCCTTCAGCGGATCACAGACCTTCACCCCAAAAGGACAGAATCCAGACGGGACTTATGGGGTAAGTTACATTTTGGGTGTCAAGTAAATCTCATTAGAGGGTATCCTGTCACGTCCTCACTAATGTGTTATCTCTGTTGTCAGAGAAAATGTTCTGTATCTTAACTTCATTTAATAAAAAAGCAGTGTTGTACAGTGTCATCAGTGAAAGCTGGCTGAACTCTGCCATAAGAAGAAGGATGCTTTCTTATCAAATCTATTTTGGATGAATGATGATAATATGATTTCTGCCAGATGAAGATAAATGCACAGTTTGGTTGTAAAATGCGATATCCAACCCCCACTCTTCCATGGCTTTTCTGGCTCCAGAGTTCAACAGATTGCAGGTCAACTGCTACAAGTTAAACAGAAAATGTTGGCATCTCTGTAAACCACAAATACATTAAACTGGTATGTTTCATCATATCAGCATTTCTAAAGTGATGGAGTATATGAGTTGACTTGGTCATTTGAAGGTGGAGGGGATGTTGGATGGCGTGACACCGAGGCAAGACGCCTGCAAAGCTTCAGACCACTGTTAGAGACCGAGACATTGTTCAGTTTCTTGCAGGGATTGTGCCCCCTTAACCGGGTATTTTGAGCTATAACATGATCTTGTCAGAGCCATAACTGAGTGGTTTTTGTGCTTAAACATAACCACACATTTACCACAGCCTTGTTGAAACTTAATGTTTAATGTATTTGCTACATAATAATGTGCGAATGTAACGTACCCAAGGTTTGCAGAAATGTACCAACATTTTGCTCTGGGGACTGGGCTGAGTGTAATTATTGAATGATTCTTTACAGGTGGAACTTCGCAGCACACAAACGACAGTCTCCTGCTATGTGAATGACTACCAATGCCTCTCTGGTAACTGCGGGTACCCGACCCAGACGACCAGCGCAACTGTTGCCTGGGATTCCTATGGTCTCAGATGGTGTCAACAGGAGGTGGTGAAAACACTACAACTCAACAGCAACCTCCCGTTTGAGATTAGGTGAGATTTTACTTGTAAGATTTATTGATCAAAATCCACCTCAGTTTACATAAAACATTTTATAAATACATACTGTCTGTGTACTATGAGGGAATTTAGTTCAGAAGTCACATGATTGTAACACCTTGTAACTCCCCACTGTGCCTTTTGTTTGAATATTTCTTTGAAAAGGTACCCCTCTTATTTCGATTATCGCTTTGGTAAGGGCTACTGGGTGTCAAATGTCAGAAGCTCGTCGGCTGCCTGGAGAATGATGGCGCATGTGGACCTGGGAACCCGATCTGATACTGGTGACTCTAACAGATCTCCCATCATGACTGTGGTGCCAATTCTCAGGTAATGACCATCATTCCCTCTTTAACTGACACACTTAAACTAGTTGAGGGGTGGTAGCTAGATGATTGAGGAGACTGTTTATAAGGCAGGAATTATTTTTACTCTCATCACAATACACACAGAGAACAGCTGAGCCTGATGGGAACGTCATTATTGTTGCAAGTCAAAACCAAAACACCAGGGGCTCACTGAAGTATTATCAAATTCATCCTGTAGGGAAATAACTTTGTACCACAGTTCATGGCAACCCATCCAATAGTTATCGAGATATTTCATTAAAACCCCAAAATGTGAACCTTGTGTCAGTTATAGAGCAAAGTCAGAGAATCACTAAAGTCATAAGGCTTCATCCTCTGGGGACCATGAATGATAATAATATAATATAAAATAAAATAATAATAAATTTAGGAAAAGTTAAATGACTACATACAGAACATATCAATCAATCAATCAATCAATCAATCAATTTTATTTATAAAGCCCAATATCACAAATCACAATTTGCCTCACAGGGCTTTACAGCATACGACATCCCTCTGTCCTTATGACCCTCACAGCTGATCAGGAAAAACTCCCCAAAAAACCCTTTAATGGGGAAAAAACAGTAGAAACCTCAGGAAGAGCAACTGAGGAGGGATCCCTCTTCCAGGACGGACAGACGTGCAATAGATGTCGTACAGAACAGATCAGCATAATAAATTAACAGTAATCCATATGACACAATGAGACAGAGAGAGAGAGAGAGAGAGAGAGAGAGACAGACAGAGAGGGCCTAGTTATAGTTCTGGCTACTGTGGTACAATATGTTGAAAGTATGTATTAATATCTGACAGTATACATGTGTGACAATAGTCATATGTGTATAATAACAGTAGAAGTATGACTAATGACTAATGATGGCAGCAGCAGCAGGAGGCATCTGGCAGGACCACGGCAGCAGCACAACCACACACGTCACGCTGTCCAGGCACCGCTGTGATATGAGTTAATCTGAGAGACAGTGGAGCACAAAGGCTCCGGAGAAGAAGCCGAGTTAGTGACATCCAGAATGGCCGAGTTAGCAAGATGTAGTAATAGAATACGAGAGAGAGAGAGAGAGAGAGAGAGAGAGAGAAGGTGCCCGGTGTATTATAGGGGGGTCCTCCGGCAGACTAGGCCTAAGTCAGCCTAACTAGGGGCTGGTACAGGGCAAGCCTGAGCCAGCCCTAACTATAAGCTTTATCAAAGAGGAAAGTCTTAAGTCTAGTCTTAAATGTGGAGACGGTGTCTGCCTCCCGGACCGTAACAGGAAGATGATTCCACAGGAGAGGAGCCTGATAGCTGAAGGCTCTGGCTCCTGATCTACTTTTGGAGACTTTAGGGACCACGAGTAACCCTGCGTTCTCAGAGCGCAGTGTTCTGGTGGGATAATATGGCACTATGAGCTCTCTAAGATATGACGGAGCTTGACCATTTAGAGCTTTATAAGTTAACAGTAGGATTTTAAATTCAATTCTGGATTTTACAGGGAGCCAGTGCAGAGAAGCTAAAACAGGAGAAATATGATCTCGTTTCTTAGTTCCTGTTAGTACACGTGCTGCTGCATTCTGAATTAGCTGGAGAGTTTTTAAGGACTTACTAGAGCTACCTGATAATAGAGAGTTACAGTAATCCAGCCTTGAGGTAACAAAAGCGTGGACCAATTTTTCTGCATCTTTTCGGGTCAGGATAGGCCTAATTTTCGCAATATTACGCAGATGAAAAAATGCAGTCCGTGAGGTTTGTTTTAAATGAGAATTAAAAGACAAATCTTGATCAAATGTTACTCCGAGGTTTCTTACGGCAGTGCTAGAGGCCAGAGCAATGCCATCTAGAGAAACTATGTCATCAGATAAAGAGTCTCTGAGTTGTTTGGGGCCAAGAACAATAACTTCAGTTTTGTCTGAATTTAACATCAGGAAATTGGTGCTCATCCAAGTTTTTATGTCTTTAAGGCAGTTATGGAGTTTAGTTAATTGATTACTTTCTTCTGGCTTCATCGATAAATACAACTGAGTATCATCCACATAACAATGGAAATTTATAGAGTGATTTCTAATGATGTTGCCTAAAGGAAGCATATATAGAGTAAATAGGATTGGTCCGAGCACAGAACCTTGCGGAACTCCAAAACAAACTTTAGTACGTAAGGATGATTCATTACGAACGTCAACAAATTGAAAACGATCAGATAAATAAGATTTAAACCAGCTTAGTGCTGAACCTTTTAGGCCAATTAAGTGATCCAGTCTCTGTAGCAGAATTTGATGGTCAATAGTGTCAAACGCCGCACTAAGATCTAATAAAACAAGAACAGAGACGAGTCCTTTGTCTGAAGCAATCAGAAGGTCATTTGTAATTTTAACTAGAGCTGTCTCAGTGCTATGATGCACTCTAAATCCTGACTGAAATTCCTCAAATAAATTATTATCCTGGAGAAAATCACACAGCTGGTCTGCGACTACTTTCTCAAGGATCTTTGACATAAAGGGAAGATTAGATATTGGTCTATAGTTGGCTAACACCTCTGGATCCAGGGTGGGCTTTTTTAGGAGAGGTTTAATTACAGCTACCTTAAAAGACTGTGGTACATAGCCTGTTAATAAGGATAGATTGATCATATCTAATATATGAGTGTTAACTAAAGGAAAGACCTCCTTAAGTAGCCTAGTTGGGATGGGGTCTAAGACATAAGTGCCATAAACGTATGTACTTTGTGTAGTTAGGTACAGTTTGTACAGTCATGTAACTACACTGACTTTTGGTTTCACACTGGACCTGAACAGCGTGTCCTGATTTAAAGTCCATGTTTGTTGATGCTGTCTTATAATGTTGTGTTCTGCAAAGGTATAGTCAAAGACAAATCTCCACTACAGTGGACAATAATGCTGATTCAGCTGATTCTTATGTTACAGAGTACCCAGGAACTGCCCACGATCATTCAATCTGACTGTGTTTGACCCTGATGGTGACCACGTCAGATGCAGGACGGCATCATCCTATCCTGAGTGTGGGCTGTGTGGCCTGTCTGCAGGTTTCTCACTGGATCAGGTATCTATCTGTCTATCTATCTATCTATCTATCTATCTATCTATCTAGCATTGGTTTAAGTCTGCATCTCCTGACAGAACAGCTCTGTTGAATTGAAAATGAATATCTCATAACAGCGTTGTTAATATACACCATGCTCTCTGTCTGCTGACTCGTATTTTCTCTGAATCAAAAATATTTCCACCCTGCTGATTTATTCCTGAGTAAAGAACGTTATCCTCTCCGTCGTTCTCTTGACTGCTTGTCACCTGCCTGCCGCCGTTTGACGGTGACACAGACTTTGAAAATAAAAGCATATCCTAAAGATGATGATATGGATCAATGTTTTCACTTTGAATCGATGACATTGGATCGTTGATCAATAAATCAATGAATCCATCCACATCGATGGATCATGGCGCCCCTACTGTTTGAAAGTAGGGGAGTTGAAATGTGGGCTTTTCTTTTGGGCATGCATCTCCACTCAGCCTTATACACTGGCGGTGAGTTGGTTTGTGTGCAACATCTCCATGACAACGCACAAAGCTGAACAGACAAGAGGCTGTGTGCCGCAAACTGCAGTAAAAACCCAGCTGAGACGCATATTCTTAATGTGTTGAACTTGGAAAATCCAAATGGAATATGCTGTTTACGTCACCAGCATCAAATTCAGGATATTAGTGTGAATGTGAACTGACTGAATGACACTGATAGAAAAACAACATGCGTCACTAATATAAAGAAAATCTCACCCAAGTCGTGAAATTAACTTTGAGACACGCTCAACTCTCTGCAGAGCCCTGAAGCCCCGCCCCCAATGCTGCACAGAGCCACAGAGCGCTGTTTGCTTGTTATTCAATACTGATCATGTCAACTTAGCAATTCACTCAGCAAATGTGAGGGGGATTAGATGAACGATGATTTTTCCAAATCTGATTTTACACCAATTTGCTCTCATTAAAATTAAAGCCAACAGATCGTCTCCTGAAAAGTTCATTTCAGAGAACGTCGATATGAGAGCGATGAAAACGAAACTAAACCCAGAGATGTTAACATACAACTCACAAAGTTACTGCAGTCATTGTTTATTGTACGATCAAAGTCTCTCCTCTCTGTCAGGAGTCCTGCTCCCTACAGTATTCATACAGCGGTCGAACTGGTTACCATCCCATTGAGCTAGTGGTGGAGGACTTCCCCAACACACCCATCACTCTGTCCTACTCTGACGGATCAAGCAGAGCAAAGACACCGCCTTCAGCAGTAAGGGTTAGACGTGACCACGGAGCCACAGCTACATGGACCACAGCTGCACCAACCACAGCTGCTCCAACCACAGCTGCTCCAACCACAGCTTATCCAACCACAGCTGCTCCAACCACAGCTTATCCAACAACAGCTGCTCCAACAACAGCTGCTCCAACCACAGCTTATCCAACCACAGCTTATCCAACAACAGCTGCTCCAACCACAGCTGCTCCAACCACAGCTTATCCAACCACAGCTTATCCAACAACAGCTGCTCCAACCACAGCTTATCCAACAACAGCTGCTCCAACCACAGCTTATCCAACCACAGCTTATCCAACCACAGCTGCTCCAACCACAGCTTATCCAACCACAGCTGCTCCAACCACAGCTTATCCAACCACAGCTTATCCAACCACAGCTGCTCCAACCACAGCTTATCCAACAACAGCTGCTCCAACCACAGCTTATCCAACCACAGCTTATCCAACCACAGCTGCTCCAACCACAGCTTATCCAACCACAGCTGCTCCAACCACAGCTTATCCAACCACAGCTTATCCAACCACAGCTGCTCCAACCACAGCTTATCCAACAACAGCTGCTCCAACCACAGCTTATCCAACCACAGCTGCACCAACCACAGCTGCTCCAACCACAGCTTATCCAACCACAGCTTATCCAACCACAGCTGCACCAACCACAGCTGCTCCAACCACAGCTTATCCAACCACAGCTTATCCAACAACAGCTGCTCCAACCACAGCTGCTCCAACCACAGCTGCTCCAACCACAGCTTATCCAACAACAGCTGCTCCAACCACAGCTTATCCAACCACAGCTGCTCCAACCACAGCTTATCCAACCACAGCTTATCCAACCACAGCTGCTCCAACCACAGCTTATCCAACCACAGCTGCACCAACCACAGCTGCTCCAACCACAGCTGCTCCAACCACAGCTGCACCAACCACAGCTGCACCAACTACAGCTGCTCCAACTACAGCTGCACCACCTACAGCTGCTCCAACTACAGCTGCACCAACTACAGCTGCACCAACCACAGCTGCACCAACCACAGCTGCACCAACTACAGCTGCACCAACCACAGCTGCACCAACCACAGCTGCTCCAACCACAGCTGCACCAACCACAGCTGCTCCAACTACAGCTGCTCCAACCACAGCTGCACCAACCACAGCTGCACCAACCACAGCTGCTCCAACCACAGCTGCACCAACCACAGCTGCACCAACCACAGCTGCACCAACTACAGCAGCACCAACTACAGCTGCTCCATACACAGCTGCTCTAAGTGCACTTCCTCTGCAGTTTACTGTTCAGGGTAGGGTAATGTTTATTTCTCTGCATATTAACACCACTGATTTGAATATTAACATTTGATCAGTGTCTTAAAGTCTGTCTCTCCTCTCCTCTGATTTTCAGTGGACTCACACTTTGCCCCTTCATGCCTTGATGGTGATTACTTTCCCATTTTCGTGTCACCAACTCCGAGAAATGGAGTGAATCTTCCTGCGTTTGTCAACCAAACCCTCGAAATCAAAGTCAGATCCAAAGCACAGTACACCACGTAAGGAAATGCTACGTTAAAATCATCGTATCATGTTATGAACAAAACAGAGATTTG